>NW_026261576.1:427681-524600 GCF_900747795.2 Erpetoichthys calabaricus | reverse complement strand
TTCATCCTTCTCTACTCTAAATGACTCAGACATTTTGACCCGACCTGTGCTCTGGACCCCATTCCTTCACACCATTCTACAGTCCATCTCTCCTTCCCTGATCCCCTATATCTTTTCTCTTTTCAATGCCTCACTGACCCCCAGTAACATCTCCATTGATTTCATCCTTATGCTCAAAAACCCTCTCTCATCCCATCTGCCCTTGAGATTTACCATCCTGTGTCCATTCTGACATTTCTGTCCAAAACCATAGAACTCATAGTTCATAAACACCTCTCTTCATTTCTTTCTGACTATAATAAACTAGATCTACTTCAGTGTGGATTCTCCAAGGGTCCCTCTACTGAGACTCCACTGCTTTCAGTCACAAATGCTCTTAGATCTGCACGAGCTGCTTCTCCCTCCTCTGTCCTCATCCTCCTTGCCCGTTCATCAGCCTTTGTTATGGTTCACCACCTCCTGCTTATCTCTTCTCCTAATTAAATTGGAATAAGCGGCTCTGCTTTGAACAGGTTCAAGTCCTCCCTCTTAGACCGATCCTTTTGTGTCTCCCGGTCTAACTTCTTGTCTTCTTGACAGAACATTTCTACAGATGTGCTTCAAGGACTGGTGTTGGGTTCACTTTTCTTTTCCTTGTACATTTGTTCCTTTGTCAATGTTATTTCATCTCATGGCTTCTGCTACCACCTCAATGGTGGGGACTCACTGATCTCCTCTCATTTCTCTCTTACAGTCCACTGCTTTCAGCCGAGATCTTCAGTTGCCTCCCTGCCATCTCAATCTGAATGAATGATCAGCACCTTAAAGTGAGGATCTGATCAAAGACTTTTTAAATATAAATAAAGTGGAAGCATACAAATAAAACATTATTTTCATCTTACTGTAAGTTTTCTTTCATTTTGAAAATAACATTTTATTTTACTGTTTATTATTGTTTATATTTTGAATTAGATATTCATGGGGCCACCAAAATCTTTTAAGGTCTTGAATCCAGCAACATCCCTGTATTATTTTTTAATCCTTTCTTTTGTGTAAATTTGCTTCCATCCATCCATTTTCCAACCCACTGAATCCGAACACAGGGTCACGGGGGTCTGCTGGAGCCAATCCCAGCCAACACAGGGCACAAGGCAGGAACCAATCCCGGGCAGGGTGCCAACCCACTGCAGGACACACACAAACACACCCACACACCAAGCACACATTAGGGCCACTTTAGAATCGCCAATCCACTTAATCTGCATGTCTTTTGACTGTGGGAGGAAACCGGAGCGCCCGGAGGAAACCCACGCAGACACGGGGAGAACATGCAAACTCCACGCAGGGAGGAAAATTTGCTTTGTTGGGTAAAAAAAAATTAGGAAAGTAACCTGCTTAATAAAGCCCTGAAGACACAGCCTACGGTGACTCTCGGCAAAGCAAGAAAGTATTTCCATAATATTCTCATTATGGTCAACTAATGTGGAACTGAACTGACAATACAGCCCTGTCAGTGATGGATCGGTACGCTCAATTCAGATCGGGCCGTGTCGTAAAGTGGAGTTTATTTTATTTTCTTCATTAAGCACATGTGCAGTGCATCACATCAGCTCAGATATGATATCACACACTCCATAAATTATTAACGCTTGTGTAAAACAGATTGTTCAGCACCGTAAACTGTGTAATGAAGTAGACTTTCAATACGCATGTGTGCAGATCAGGCGGGCAGCGCAGATCGGGTAGTGACAATGGATCCAGCTGAAGGGGTCTGCGATTGAGTAGTTCACTGGACAGCCAAATGGATCACAGTGTTTTGTCACCTGGTTTACTGGACTTGAGCCAGATAAATCCTCTCTCAACCCTGACCTTCACCGTAATGTAACTGGGTGTCATCACTGATGTATAATATAAAGCAACACCCTCCTCAATGGAGTGGAGCTCTGGAGGTCCGCACTAAGTGTCTGTTGAAAAAGTTAAATATAAGATTAGGATAAGAAGGGCTGGCATCAAGAAATGCATTCAGTTTTTTATCGATTCATCCTGCTTTAACAAACTGTAATACTGTAGCACAAACTGACAGATCTGTGGTCTCCTACCACGCACAGTGTCAGCAACTTTAACAGCTAAAAGAAATCCACCACAAAATAAGGAAGAAACTAACTGTGTGCAAAGAAGAGATTTGTATTTTGATATATTATTTTATTTTTTTGCACACGCCTCATAGCTGTATTTGTAACAATTTGGAAATGCTCAAAAAGCACAGCTTGAAAGCATAAAGGTGCATGCATGTAGTAAATCAATTATTTGAAGGATCATATGAATAACAGCAAGTAATCACAGATTTAAAAACATGTTGCGAATTGGGAAACCACTGAATATCTGGATGTCAGGTCACAAACACCAGGCAAACGGTTCAAAGACTCCATCAAGCAGTTCATAAAATGAACAAAAACTCCAGACAAATGTCGCACATCACTGTTATAAACTCAGGCAGCGTGATTCTATCGACATGTTATCAAACATGGAGTAACTGTGTTGTGAGCATGTGCAGTAATCCTAAACAACACGGCTCGACAGATAGCATGTTACAATAAAGCACTGGTCATAACAAATCACAGCAAATCCTCCATTGGAGAAGTCTAATCAAAAATAGAGACCATATATAAAAATGAGAATAGCTACAGAAGAAGATCTGAAAAGGTGAATAAGTGCCATGAACGTTGTGAACACATGTCTTGCTATAAACAGGTTCAGTTTCCATGTCCGGCTCATGAGAACTTCATAGTAATGATGAAGCACTCATGTTGAGCACTAATGGAAAAGAAAATGAAATGAAGGAATGTGATTGTCAACAACCTGCTACTCAAACATTTATGCCACACCATACAGTTAAAGATTCCACACAGACAACCTGCTGCAGCTTTGGCAGGACATCACACAGCACAGGAACATCAGAACAATCCAGACAAGAACAGACCATTCAGCTTAACAAAGCTTGTCAGTCCTATCTGCTGAATTCTTGTAAAATAACATCAAGTCACATTCTGAAGGTTCCTAAGGTCCTCCTGTCCACCACATTACTTGGTCACTTATTCCATGTCTCTGTGGTTCTCTGTGTGACAAAAAAATTCCTAATGTTTGTCCCACATTGACCCTTAACAAGTTTCCAAGTGTGTCCCTGTGTTCTTGATGAACTCATTTTAAAGTCACCTTCTCGATCCACTGGACTAATTCCCTTCATCATTTTAAACACTTCAGTCAGGTCTCCTCTTCATCTTCTTTTGCTTAAACTGTAAAGGCTCAGCTCTTTTGATCTTTCCTCATAACTCATCCCCATGTAGCTCTGAATCAGCCTAGTTGCTCTTCTCTGGACCTTTTCTAGAGCTGCTATGTCCTTTTTGTAGCATGAAGAACAAAACTGCACTCCCGGCCTATTAAAATGGTGCTCTGCTGGCCTATTGCAGTCCAGAAGCAACCTCTGATTGCCCAGCCAGTGGTCCAACCAGAAACTCAGAGACAAACTGAGAAACACACCTTTTGTAAGCGTTCAGAAATTCCTCCATAAATTCCTACAATAGTACAGGACATGAATACAACAGTCTGTGTAGCCCAGCAACATTCAACCCACAATGCAGTGCGTTTTTGTGTAACTCGAGGTGGGATTAGTAGTCTATGATACTGTGACCACCTGTCCAACTTAAGGTTGATATTCTTTGATTTTGGAAATTCTGTATTTGTAATTTTAAGCTATCAAGCACAATATTATGTAGTACAGGTCACCAGTACAAGTGGCACAATGGTAGCTCCGCTGACGCACATTAAGGAGATCATGGGTTTGTGTCCTGGGACCTCCTTGTGTAGAGTTTGTAAAGCAGTTTGAGTTGTAAGTAAAGCACTATGTAAATGTAAAGAATTATTATTATAATTATACTTGATGATTTGTCAATTTCACGGCCTCTGTGTACCTTCACAGTCCTTCAGACTTGATCCGAAAGCAATGTATGCGTACTGCCACCTTTATTTTAATAAACTGGTCACCACCTCTGTGACTGACTTTGAACTGGATGCCACAGAGTGACAAAGGAGAAGCAAAGACAGAAATTAAAGCGCCGTACGTGTGGAGTTGCTGTCTACTCAAGTTCGGCAATTCAAGAAGGAAACGATAAAAGGAACACAAGGAGAGGAATGAAAAGGAGTTGGCTGTGTGACTGGGTGCTACCAACTAAAATTTGGGACTCAGCCACATGAAGTGAACCGCAGATACCAATGAACAGTAGTGGTAGGCGGGTGGGCACAGGGGGATTCCAGTAACTCAGGTGGTGATTTAAACAAACCTCCTGTGTGTCCCCTCAGAGTGCAGTAGTCGTTGTGTTCACGTGTGTTAGTCGCTGATATCACTTGTCATGGCTTTGTGCGCTGAGAGCTTTGAGAGCAGTGATAGTCCTTGTCTAATCTGATAAATACACTTTGTGATGTGCCTGGGTCATATATGACTAAAAAATTAATTTTATTTCAAAAGGGAAACAAATGTTATTGCTGATATTGTGCACTATTGTTGATTTTATGAACTTTGAGATACGCCTGGGTCAGATGTGAGCAAAATGTTTATATTTTTAAATTACAAAAGTTGAAAAAAAAAACAGTATTGCTGCTACCTCAGATTCTGTTCAATTGTAGCATTTTCAATTGGTTTTAATGCTCTTTTTGATGTGCCTGTGCCAGATGTGACCAAATTTAAAAGGGTAACAATGAATAAACATGACTTGTTTGTCAGCACATTCATTTGTGTCTGTTGTTTACTGGCCACTGAAAATGTCTGGCCCAGCTAAATTTCTTGGTTTGAAAATCTGACACAACTGAATTTGTAATTAAATAACCGTGTTGTGCACAGGACTCCAGATGAGGTCTCACCAGTGTGTTATAAAGCTGGAGCAGAACCTCCAGTGACTTGTACTCCACACATCAAGACGCTATATAACCTGACATTCTGTTAGCCTTCTTAATGGCTTCTGAACACTGTCTGGCAGTTGAAAGAGTCGAGTCCACTACAATTGCTAAGCCTTTCTCATAAGGTGCACTTTAAATTTTCAGACCTCCTCAGCATTACACCTTGTGTACAAAGGAGAGTGAAATATCTTATAAAAGACTTACTAATAAGACTGGGCACTCTTAAAAATAATAATAATGGCACTTTAACATGTTGTGTGGTTCCTCATAGACCACTGCTCGACCAAGAACCGTTTCATTCTTTTACATATCAAGTGGGCTCTGTAAGCTTTAAAAAGGCCGCTGTGAGGACAAAACAGAATATCAGACTACCTAACAGGGCACTGAGAGGTCAGGAAAACCTGAAATTAGCCTGTGGTTACTGGATGAAGGGAGAGACCTTTTAAAATCAGGAAGACGTTGAGATTCCACATATCTACTTCATCTATTTATAATTATTAATAGTAGAGCTTGTGTGATAGATAGATAGATAGATAGATAGATAGATAGATAGATAGATAGATAGATAGATAGATAGATAGATAGATAGATAGATAGATAGATAGATTTTTATTTGTCCAAATGAGATGTTTGGCTTTTTGCAGAAGTTCTTTAAATAAATAATTTATGGATCTAAGAAGCAAGTTCTTTCTGAAACCTTTGTGTGGATTTGGAAACTAAAAATGGCTTTCCTATGCAGAATCACTCAGAATAACCATTTTTACACCTTTATTTTTAAGCGTAGGGCTACAGTTCACATATGTGGTATGGCTGTATAATAAATACATAAATTTCAGTTCTGGAGTATGTATGGTTCTTCCTTGCATTTTGTGAGAAATTCTTCTCTGTATTATTATTTTTTTTTAAAGCTGGATTTATATAATATGGAAATTTAGTTGTTAAAAGGTCGTTCTTATTATAATTATTAACATTTTTGTTGTTGAAGATTTCACATTTGTTTTCTTTTAAATATTGATATGATTTATTTGGGGACAACTGTAATTAAAATGCATTAAAGGTAAAAGGCTAATTTTGGAGTGAGGGAGATTAAGATTTCACACTTCCTCTTTCTCTTTTAAAATGCTGCTGCTACTTTCATGATTATAAATATGTATGTATGTGTATTTTGAGTTTATCTTTTATGTAACTGTTGGTTATTCTTGCAGTTTTGTGCTGTGTACATACAGTATATTTGAACTGCTTCTTTTACCTTTCCTTGTACAGCACTTTGGTTCAGTTCTGGCTGCTGTTGTGAATGTGCTTTAAAAATAAAAATTGCCTTGCCCTGCTTTATAAAACATTATTTAATACATAACACTAAGAAGTGCAGATCTGAGACAATGGACTGTAAATACTGTATGAAGTTGGTTTGCAACATTTATTACAAAAAAGTTAAAGAATATATAAAATAAAGAACAAGAATTGTAGGTTGTAACTGAACAATAACAGACATGTATGCTTATGTTACATTTTCTCACTAAACTCAGTCATTTTTCTTTATCCTCTCACGTTATCTAAAAACAGATGCATGTCTTCCATATCTGAAAAAAGGATGATGAAGGGTCTAAAGACCTCTCGTCTTCTTCTGGAAACTCAGATAGCAAATCAAATTTCTGAAGGGCCTCCTCAGTGTTGTCTTTGTCCATTGACAGTAATGCAGGGAGTGAGATGTGCCCCCTGAACACAGAAATGTTCTCAGCACACCACTTCTCTGCCTCGGTAAGATGCTGAAGGATTCTGTGTTGCTGTAATATGTTTTATTAAAAAAAAGAAAATTCTTTAAATGGTTATTATGAAGCTTATAGCCTTTACCTCCACATTTACAAGGAATGTAAGAATAGTAAAAAACATTATGTACAGTATTTTTGGAATGTGTTATACTATATTAACATATTAACATTACTGCTTTTGATCACAGATTCTACAAGTCTTCAATGTTTCTTACCACACACAATTATTAACACAGCACACAATTAATTTCAAATGTTTTAAGGCCTTTAAGAGTTGTACTAGTACTCCAGTTTGTCAGAAGATGTAAAACAGGCTTCTAGTCTTTTGGGCTTTGACTCCTACTGGTTAGCGATTAACAGTCGGCATCTGAGACAAGCATTAAGTCTTTTTATACATTTTATTCACTATACCATAGGCATTGTAAGCCAGCATCAACAAAATGGAATTCATCTTTCTAATGGAAGTTTATAAAATGAGGTGTCTGTACCTGCTCATCAGTGCCCTGTGCTGGATGTTGGAGAAGGGAGGCTGACGTTTCTTCTAAAAGTAAAGATCTGAAATCTGCAGAACGCAGTCCTATGGAACAGAATAGCAAGACATTTTTTGTTTTCATTTCAGATGTAGTGCCAAGTCTTTACTCATCTTCTGTCTTCTCATTAATGGCTCAATAAAGTCTAAACCTGAAAACAGAGAAAATAATATTTACCTAAGGAAATGTTTAAAAAGAACCAAAAGAATAAGCACAATAAATGACCCTGTCCTGGCTGTCCATTATTTCTGTACCTTCTGATTTTTTGTTTGGTTCTTGGCCTTCATTTACAAAGGCGTTTGCTCGCTCAGTCTGATGTGAGCAGTTACTTCAGTGATTTCAAAAAGAAGCACTAAGTTTATAATGGTAAGCATTGTGACTATTTGTCTTTGATTTACAATATGGCTAAGTATATTTGCCACATTACCGCAGAACTGAATGAAAGTTATTAAAGGAAATTTAAATGTCATTTACCCCTCGGGCTTGAGAAAACAGGTAAAGGGTAAGTAGAGGGAAATACTACGATAATACATTTCTGGCGGTGCAGCAGGGTTAACAGAGTAAGCATGTATTGCATTTTTGTGTGTTTGGTTACATTTTTCAAAGGCAGGGAGGGATCGTCCACAGGAGGTGAATATGCTGTAATCGCATGCTGGCATACAGCCGGCACATGTCAGCGTGCATCAACAGCATTTCTAAAGTTTTTTAGGTGTACGGTACAATCAGCTGTTACAGCTGTGTTTTCTCCGCTAAAAACGGAGGCAGCAGCAACGTTAACGGCAACGTTAAACGTATCATCAGGAGCAGCGGCCGTAGAGAAGGTCGACTCGGAGGTCATTGCGCTTTCCTCGAGGAGGGCGGAGTCGGGCGCAGCAGCTGCGCTGGTCAAAGACGCAGATAAGCCGTCTCAGCATAAAGCGAAGGCAAAGGCGCCTAAAATAGAAAACCTACACTTGTCCGCTAGTCAGAGAGTTTGTGTATTGTTAATAATTATAAAGCAGTTAGATGAGGAGGCAAGAGAGATAGGAAATACCTGTCCAAAAAGCCGCTAGCAGTACAAGTAACGATGTATAAGGAGAATGCCATACAGATTAAGCAACGATCGCTCAGTGTTAAAGCACGCGCTTTAACTACGGGGTCTTTTGACCCCGAGAAACGGGAGAGAAATGCAGGAGAACTCAGTTTGTCGCAGATCGCTGCACTCTCATATCTGCTTTCTGATAAGAGAGCTGCTTTTGCTGAACGGCAAGGACGGGCAGCTCTTACGCTGCACACCGGAGCGCAGTTTAGAGCTTTGCAGATTATAGCTGGGACAGGAGGCAATCACTCAAGTATGCTGGTTGTTGTGCAGGAAAAACAGGCAGAAGTGTTTCATGGTAGCGAATGTCTTGGTGAGAGCAGCTTGCAGCAGCAGAGAACAGCGGGGGAGGAGCGGAGTTCAGTAGTGATGGCGGAGTGAAGCCTCACGAAGAATCAAAACGTTTGAAGCAATTGTGTCGGAAATCGTATCGAAGCGTTGAAACATTTGACACTCACCTCTCTAGTGACACCTCCTGGCCATTTTCATTAACGTTACACAAACTTATGATCCACTTCAATGACGTCTGTTAAAACTCTTACTGCTTTTATTTTTTCGCAGCTACAGACTGACAACGAAGAGAATTAAGGGCTCGTCAGCAGCTTCTAGTGTGTGATGTCTAAAAAATATAAATATAACTAACGCCAACAGGCAGAATGCACTATACGAAAGCAAGAGTTAAACAAAATAAGACGCCTCACCTCATGGATTCCCGGCTCTTTCAATTAGTATTTACTTTTGCACTGTATCATTATAATCGCTCCTGTTATTAGTATTATAATTAACTCTCATCTTTTCTTAAGCTCACATTTAATAGCCTTAAATGTTTTCTTTGGTCTGACTTAATTAAAACGAAGTAGACAGAAAATAAAGGTTTATCCCTGTACTTTGCCATGATATAGGTAAGCACAGTTGAGAAAGAAAAGGTGAAATCCTTAAATCACAGATGTTATTATTCAATCAAGTATTGAAATATTTCATTTATTAATACTTTACAATATTTTGTGAAGCACAAAAGTAACGAGTTCGCTACGAAGAAAAGACGCCGTCAGTGGCTCAATTAACTAAGGTGGTTGTGTTTTCAAATTCTGAGCGTAGTACTAACCCGAGTTCGATCCGAATTAAAGACTCATCCTAATTAATAATAATTCAAAAAAATAACCTGGACTGAAATCTTTATAACCAATTACAACTCAATAATTTTGAGAAATACTGTGGAAGGATCGCATAAGATATTTGTTCGTGAATCATCCCCAGTTAGAATCGCCATCAAAATGCGATGACTAATTACGTAAGGCAGCTCACGTATTTACATTAATTCATCTTCTATTCATCGCCATTTGACGTCCATGAACCCCTCCATTGAATAAGGTGATAACAAACCCACTGTGGTAGATCAGGTTGAATTTGCTCTGCTGCACCAAACATTCAAAGGTGTCAATCCGGAGCTCATCAGAGAGACTGAGAGACACGGCGCAGATCAGTCACCGGTACACCGACACACAGACACACACGGGACACTCCATGTTGAGCAGTGCAGGGATCAAGGTCGGCATTAAAGATCCTCTTGAGTGCTGAGGCAGCAACAAAAAGCAGCGGGATAAACACATCTGGACCTGCTGCCGAAAAAGCATTTGCTTTTAACAACAGCATCCCTACCTCGTGATCACATCTTCAAGGTCTAGACAGACGATCAGGAAAAAGTTGTCTTAGTCACAGCACAGTGCAATAATAAAACATTTCCTAAAACATATAGTTGTCCAGTCTGTATCATTCCTAAGCAATCTTCCAGTTATAGAGGCGCAATCCCCCGCCATCAACAACTACAATAACAGTTGAAATCGTCACTCAAAAAGTTTGTTTTGTTATAGACATAAAACAAGATGCCCATTTCCATTTGGTAGATCTTTACTAGTGTTCTCGCCTTGCTCGCTTTCGGTCCACACTGGAATTTGCTGTTAAATGAAAAAAAAAGACAAACAGATTCTTTTGGGTCACAATTCGTGGACGTGGGACCCGAACTCACGCAAGCCTTATTATGGAGCAGCAACGCTACCGCTGCACCGCTACTATTTTCAGCATGGTGGATGTATATAACCCCTCCTTTAACCGTCACCTTATCGTGGTGGAGGGGTTTGCGTGTCCCAATGATCCTAGGAGCTCTGTTGTCCGGGGCTTTATGCCCCTGGTAGGGCCACCCAAGGCAAACTGGTCCTAGGTGAGGGATGAGACAAAGAGCGGTTAAACAAACCTCCTATGAAGAAAAACAATTTTGGACGGCGTTTTCCCTTGCCCGGACGCGGGTCACCGGGGCCCCACTCTGGAGCCAGGCCTGGAGGTGGGGCTCGACGGCGAGCGCCTGGTGGCCGGGCCTGCACCCATGGGGCTCGGCCGGGCACAGCCCGAAGAGGCAACGTGGGTCCCCCTTCCCATGGGCTCACCACCTATGGGAGGGGCCAAGGAGGTCGGGTGCAGTGTGAGTTGGGTGGTGGCCGAAGGCGGGGACCTTGGCGGTCCGATCCTCGGCTACAGAAACTGGCTCTTGGGACGTGGAATGTCACCTCTCTGAAGGGGAAGGAGCCTGAGCTAGTGGGCGAAGTTGAGAGGTTCCGGCTAGATATAGTCACGCTCACCTCGACGCACAGCTTGGACTCTGGAACCAATCTCCTTGAGAGGGGCTGGACTCTGTACCACTCTGGAGTTGCCCCCGGTGAGAGGCGCCGAGCAGGTGTGGGTATACTTATTGCCCCCCAACTTGGAGCCTGTACATTGGGGTTTATCCCGGTGGACGAGAGGGTAGCCTCCCTTCGCCTTCGGGTGGGGGGACGGGTCCTAACTGTTGTTTGTGCGTATGCACCGAACAGCAGTTCGGAGTACCCACCCTTTTTGGAGTCCCTGGAGGGGGTGCTAGAGGACATACCTTCTGGGGACTCCCTCGTTCTGCTGGGAGACTTCAATGCTCACGTAGGCAATGACAGTGAGACCTGGAAGGGCGTGATTGGGAGGAATGGCCCCCCTGATCTGAACCTGAGCGGTGTTTTATTATTGGACTTCTGTGCTCGTCCCGGATTGTCCATAACGAACACCATGTTCAAGCACAGGGGTGTTCATATGTGCACTTGGCACCAGGACACCCTAGGCCTCAGTTCGATGATTGACTTTGTGGTCGTGTCGTCGGACTTGCGGCCACATGTCTTGGACACTCGGGTGAAGAGAGGGGCGGAGCTGTCAACTGATCACCACCTGGTGGTGAGTTGGCTTCGATGGTGGGGGAGGATGCCGGTCAGGCGTGGTAGGCCCAAATGTGTTGTGAGGGTCTGCTGGGAACGTCTGGCAGAGCCCCCTGTCAGAAGTAGCTTCAACTCCCACCTCCGGCAGAACTTCGACCACATCCAGAGGGAGTTGGGGGACATTGAGTCCGAATGGGCCATGTTCCGTGCCTCTATTGTTGAGGCAGCTGACCGAAGCTGTGGCCGTAAGGTGGTCGGTGCCTGTCGTGGCGGCAATCCCCGAACCCGCTGGTGGACACCGGCGGTGAAGGATGCCGTCAAGCTGAAGAAGGAGTCCTACAGGACCCTTTTGTCCTGTGGGACCCCGGAGGCAGCTGATAGGTACCGGCAGGCCAAGCGGAATGCGGCTTTGGTGGTTGCTGAGGCAAAAACTCGGGCGTGGGAGGAGTTTGGGGAGGCCATGGAGAACGACTTTCGGACGGCTTCGAGGAGATTCTGGTCCACCATCCGGCGTCTCAGGAAGGGGAAGCAGTGCAGTGTCAACACTGTATATGGTGGGGATGGTGCGCTGCTGACCTCGACTCGGGACGTTGTGGGTCGGTGGGGGGAGTACTTCGAAGACCTCCTCAATCCCATTAACATGCCTTCCAATGAGGAAGCAGAGCCTGGGGACTCAGAGGTGGGCTCCCCCAACTCTGGGACTGAGGTCACCGAGGTGGTCAAAAAACTCCTTGGTGGCAGGGCCCCGGGGGTGGATGAGATACGCCCAGAGTTCCTTAAGGCTCTGGATGTTGTAGGACTGTCTTGGCTGACACGTCTCTGCAACATCGCATGGACATCAGGGACAGTGCCTCTGGATTGGCAGACCGGGGTGGTGGTCCCCCTCTTTAAGAAGGGGGATCGGAGGGTGTGTTCCAACTACAGAGGGATCACACTCCTCAGCCTCCCTGGAAAAGTCTATTCAGGGGTCCTGGAGAGGAGGGTCCGTCGGATAGTCGAGCCTCGGATTCAGGAGGAACAGTGTGGTTTTCGTCCTGGTCACGGAACAGTGGACCAGCTCTATACCCTTAGCACGGTCCTGGAGGGTGCATGGGAGTTTGCCCAACCAGTCTACATGTGTTTTGTGGACTTGGAAAAGGCATTCGACTGTGTCCCTCGAGGAATCCTGTGGGGGGTACTCCGAGAGTATGGGGTACCGGCCCCCCTGAAAAGGGCTGTTCGGTCCCTGTACGATTGGTGCCAGAGCTTGGTCCGCATTGCCGGCAGTAAGTCGAACCCGTTTCCAGTGAGAGTTGGACTCCGCCAGGGCTGCCCTTTGTCACAGATTCTGTTTATAACTTTTATGGACAGAATTTCTAGGCGCAGCCAGGGTGTTGAGGGGGTCTGGTTTGGTGGACTCAGGATTGGGTCACTGCTTTTTGCAGATGATGTTGTCCTGTTTGCTTCATCAGGCTGTGATCTTCAGCTCTCTCTGGATCGGTTCGCAGCCGAGTGTGAAGCGGCTGGGATGAGAATCTTCACCTCCAAATCCGAGACCATGGTCCTCGGCCAGAAAAGGGTGGAGTGCCCTCTCAGGGTTGGTAGCGAGATTCTGCCCCAAGTGGAGGAGTTCAAGTAACTCGGGGTCTTGTTCACGAGTGAGGGAAGAATGGATCATGAGATCGACAGGCGGATCGGTGCGGCATCCGCAGTAATGCGGGCTCTGCATCAGTCTGTCGTGGTGAAAAAGGAGCTGAGCTGCAAGGCGAAGCTCTCAATTTACCAGTTGATCTATGTTCCTACCCTCACCTATGGTCATGAGCTTTGGGTAGTGACTGAAAGAACGAGATCGCGAATACAAGCGGCTGAAATGAGTTTCCTCTGCAGGGTTTCTGGGCTTTCCCTTAAAGATAGGGTGAGAAGCTCAGTCATCCGGGAGGGGCTCAGAGTAGAGCCGCTGCTCCTCCGCATCGAGAGGAGTCAGATGAGGTGGCTCGGGCATCTGATCAGGATGCCTCCTGGACGCATCCCTGGTGAGGTGTTCCGGGCACGTCTAACCGGGAGGAGGCCCCGGGGAAGACCCAGGACACGCTGGAGGGACTATGTCTCTCGACTGGCCTGGGAACGCCTTGGGATTCTCCCGGAAGTGCTAGAAGAAGTGGCTGGGGAGAGGGAAGTCTGGGCATCTCTGCTCAAGCTGCTGCCCCCGCGACCCGACCTTGGATAAGCGGGAGACAATGGATGGATGGATGGATGGATGGATGGATGTATATAATGTATGTTTTGTATGTATGTATGTAATGAACATGAAAACAATTCTATATCGATGTATACTATATGACATACATTCAGTGTTGCAGGAAAACGTTGCATAAGGCGAAGAATGGATATTTATGAGAGTATTATAGTGAGAGATGTGTCATCACCGTATTACTAAAGCTCTTCTTTGCAGCATTATGTATTCTACAAGTCAGCATTTGTTTGTTGTATAATTTATAGTTTTATTTTTTGCCACAAAGTATTATCGGGCACAATCATTTAATATGTATGGATCATCCACAAACATTCATTTCACCTGGGAATTCTGTAGAGTTTTTGAACTCTGTTGATGCCATATGTACTTCAAACGGGAGCTCGATGAATAATGATTGAAAGCACTAAGCAGACATGCGCACTGGAATCGTCAAGATTGGTTAGAAGCCCTGAGCAGACATGCACACTGGGATTGCATCATGACAGAGCTTCGAAGTCTCGAGCAGACATGGTCACTGGTTACTGAATCTTTGTGAAGCCTCAGCACACTCAAAGGCATTGACCTCTATATTCTGAGAGTCTATCTGACACTTAACTCTCTAGTTATATTTTGTAATTCGTATTGACATTACACACTTCACTTAATATAGTTAAACTACAATTCAGGTAGTTGCTGAGAAGTAATCATTGTTCTTGTGGTTTGCTGTGATTTCCTTTGTCTGATACATAGTGTCAAAGATATATTGTCATATATCAACTTTATATATATAAAAAGATTAGGTAAATCGTGCAACCTTTTTATGGAACACTTAATTTTGTTCAAAACCGTACGTCATATAGTATACATCTATAAATATAATTTTTTTGTCTTCATTAGGAGAATACAACAATGATACTCTCGTGTCAATTAAACGAATTTAAAGTGTATATGTCAAACAACATATTTCTATCCGCCGCAGTAAGAACAGTAGTAGTAGTTCAGTTGTGTGAAGCTCGTTAATTATCCTGATTAGGCGGCTCAATGGTATCGCAACTGTCTCTCAGTAAAAACACCAGCGGTTCCTCCATTTAACAATATTCTCAGCTTGGACGGATAGTGAGCGAATCGAGCTGCCGAGGGAAGATTGGGCCGCCGTAGTCGGGCAGGGGGCACACGTCCCTAATTATATTGTGTATGTAAAGAGTTTCACTGTAAAACGTAATAAGCTTCATATTTGTGTGTTTGGAGACCCTGGTGTCGTACTGAATTTGTATTGTAGAAAAACAAACTACTGTCCAGCATGCCTAAATGTGTCTTCTCATTTCTGATCGCTATACGGCACTACCAATTTAAGACAATTCGCTATAAACAGTTTCAGCCAATCAGCGCCTTCTAAACATGCAGAATGACAGTGTGACCCTTTATTGTAGCGGCGCAGCATCTTCGTACAGTCAGTCATTGTCCTGTTAGAGTATTTACTGTTAAGTGCTGCTTGAGGTAGCGTTTATAGTACAACAGGTAGCCTACGTAGTTCTTAAATTGGTATTGAAATGCACACAAAAGTCTCCTAAATTATTTATTGAAATGCCTACATTTACAGTGTCCGTTTTAGGAAGTCGTAGTTTTTACTTGTTCCCGTTATTAGGGATTACAATTTCTCAGTGTCATATATTATTCGTTACTACTCGCGAGTCCCGCATCATTGAGATTCTGATTTATATTCGGTATAAGCAATTTTTTTAAAAGGAGCGTTAATTGAACTGACTATAGCTGACTTGTCATCTTCTTAAAATGACTTTATTGATTTGATGTTGACAATCATAAGGTCAAAAACCAAGGAGGCGATGAGTTTGCACAGACTGTGCTGTTTCTTTTTTTTTGTGACATCGCATCAGTAGAGAGTGCATGATGTTAACAATGCATTCTGTCCTAAATGGCAGCGCACACGCTTTTTTATATTTCCTAAAGGCCAATGTGTCTCAGTTTGCTCATTAATATATTTTGACAGTGTATTTTAGTGAGAATGATTATAAACATATTACCCATGTTCATTTCCCATGTAGATATGTAACGTTTGGTGAGAATAAATAAAAAGTAACAACACATATAATAGTTATGTTGCATTGTTTATGATTAACAAAATTCATCGTTCATCTGAAAAGTTCTACTTATACAGTCAATTTATTCCACTTCTGAAGGTGTACACTGTCGGTATTCTCCATTGCATTTGCCCCCCAGTGTAACGTGTGCCAGTGCAACTGAAGGGTGGCAGACGAGCTCACGTAATGGGTGACAAGGCACATCCTCACCCTGATGCCGAGGCTCTTGTCATGAATATTCCCATCTTGTGCTTTTTCTCGTTCCTGCCAGTTTACTATTATTATTGGACACGTATGTAGAGGGAATGTGTGTCTTATTTTATGTCTATGAAAGGAAGGACGGTAAAGCCTTGAATGAAACTGAGTGTTGATGCTTTGGGTAACACAACAGGTGAGGAGCAGGGAACGTTAAATGTGACAGTGACTGCGGGGGATTGTGGAACTGGAAGATGGTTTAAGAATACAGAAACGACAAAAGCTTAGTCTTTCAATAATTCTATTTACATCAATGATTTATCTGTTGTGTTGCAGTTCGGAAGATTACTTATTTACCACCGAGCGCAGACTTTGATAAGATGCATTCAGAAGGAAAGGATGTTGCTGACAAAGTCAGGTGTTATTTTGAAAGTTTGGCTCCAGATGTGCTTATCCAGCTGCTCCTTCTTGTCAGTACTTGAGTGATCTTTATGTTCACCTCTGGATGAATTCGCAAAGTTTCTTTTCAACATTTTTTTCTCATTAACGCAGAAATCCCGAGGCTTTCCTAAAATTGCAGAAGACAGTTGTGATTAGTTATGCAGCACACGCTTTTACTCACATTGCTTTTTGGAAATCAATAATACAAATCAGCTACAGATCTGGGAATCACTGAATAGTAAAAACGTTTAATGAGAGTGTCTTGCGCATATACTGGTGTAATGACCACGTCGGCTTTAGTGAAGCGTTTCTTAGCCTCTCTGATATGATCGACATGGCGTAGAGTAGATTCTGGATTGTTATAATATGTGCTACCTTACGCAAAATATGCTCATTAATTTGTTACAGATTCTAGGTGGACACGATTCTGCACTAATGAAAAAAAGGTGCCCCGTGTAAATCGTTCATAATGTCTCCAAAATATATTTGTTAACTTACAGACAAGTACTACTTAACTGTTTTATGCAAAGTCCTTATTTTAACATTACGATTTGTACTCGCGTTAGCGCACCTTATCGCTGTAGCAGACACAACTTCATTTACGCTTTGAGCCAAAGCACTTCAGCAGACTCGTGAGGACCAAATCAACTGCTGACTGCGCAGATATCAATGACGTCATTACGCTAGCGTGTCTCCTAATCACGTGACGTCCGCATTTGACACATCCAGTGCTCCGTAAGCTCGACGCAGTGTCCAAACCTCAGTATCGAGCGGCCCATCACCTTCTCCCGCACTTGCTGTCTTACTTTATCGCTGTTTTCATTTCGTTGTGTCGGGTGCTGTGTCATTAAAACCTTACAATGTAGTTTTTAAAAAGGGTGACAGAAAGAACATTTTCTCCTTCCTGAAGTACAGAAGATGAAGTCCATGTCCGCCCTCACCGTTTCTGTTTGTCCTGAGGGTTTCGCCCTAACCATGCAGTTTAAATTTATTTATTTATTTTAATTTTACTGGTGACTTTTTCCAAATACAATTGTTGCATTTCTTTTGTTTATTTTCTTCTTAATATAAGCCCAGCCAGGTGAAGTGACTTGCTCAGGGTCACCCGTGTCAGGATCAGCATTTGAACCCACAGCCTCAGGTTATGAAGCTAAAAGCCTTAACCACTACACCACATTACCTGCTTAGATGTCCAGGAGAAGTGATGTCAACCTCGGTGTCTTAAACCTGACCTAAGGAAATGGACAGAAGCATCATCGGCTTGTGGGGGTCACCTCTGAGGGGCTGTTCATTATGGATGATCTTTCCTGACCGTGTGGCACTTTGGAATTTGTGCAGGGGACCCCAGCCATTACTGTATGAGAAACTCTTAAACGAGAACATCTTTTTTGCTACTTGTGACCCCTTTTGACATTTTGTGATTGTGTAGGCTGCTCCAGAATGAGGTCTCCAGATGGACAGATGGAGACGTTAAGTTTCTGCACAGTTTAGAATTTCTGCTGGTCTTGTCCTTCCCTGCTGCTCCTCTTTGACCAGTAGGACATCGTGGTGTCAGGCTGACTATCTTGTAATGGTCAGGCCTTGTGCTTTTTGACCAATCAGAGTTTGGCACGACTTCGGTTCTTGAACCTTCCACCATCTCCACCAGTGTTCTTTTCACCAAATGAAACTAAAACCAAACTTGTTCAAATTATAATTTAGTGGACCGGAACTGAAATAAAACTTAAATAAACTGTGAAGAGTAGAAGTAGAGAATAAGGAGAATGAGACTGGTGTTGTCAGGCTGATGTTCACCACACTTGTCTTTGTGTATAACACACATGTAATAGTATGATGTGATATGTGTGTTAAGAAGGTCCAACACAGACATGAACGTCACTATATAACAGATCACTGTGAGCACACGGTGGATACATAAGTGAAGATTTTACTCCAGTAAGGTCCAAGCTGGGGACATCACAAAGCAAAGTGGCTGCTGGACTTCATTGTTCTTGGCCGTGGTGCATTGTGGATACTCCATCCATCATCCAGCCCACTATATCCTAACACAGGGTCACAGGGTTCTGCTGGAGCCAATCCCAGCCAGCACAGGGTGCAAGGCAGGAAACAAACCCAGGGCAGGGCGCCAGCTGACCGCAAGGCACACACACACCAAGCACACACTAGAGACAATTTAGGATCACCAATGCACCTAACCTGCATGTCTTTGGACTGTGGGAGGAAACCCACGCAGACACGGGGAGAACATGCAAACTCCACACAGGGATGCCACGGGAAGCAAACCCAGATCTCCTTACTGTGAGGCAGCAGAGCTACCACTGTGCCACCATGCTGTCCATTGTGGATACTCTCCATTTAGAAAGCCGTATGCCATGACCACTTTGGAGTTGAGGTGGGATACGTTTCTCACAAATAGATGAAGATTGTGTTTTATTGAGGAGTTCTAGGCTGGTAGGTGTGTGAGATGTGACTACTTACACATGGCACCAGACCTACACCTGCTCTGTAGCTTAAAAGGTCCATCTGAGAAGAAGAATTAGAGCTACTGCTGTGGAGTAGAGTTAAATGTTTGGGATTCTACCTCCTTGGGGTCTCTGTCTCCCCTTTCTCATATTTAGCCTTTATTTGTAAGCAAAACCTCCTCTTTTTTGCTACTTGTGTCCCCTTTTGATATTATGTGGGTGTGCGGACTGCTCCACAATGTGGTCTCTGGGTGGGATGGATGACATAAAAGACACTGAGCTCCTCTCTAGCTCTGAATTTGATGGGATGTAGTGCTGTGAGGCCAAACTGCCCGTAATGTTCAGGCCTTATGCCCTTTAATCATTTCTAACTCAGCCTGACTTATATTTTTGAACCTTCTACCATCTCAGTGTTCCACCAGCGTTTTTTTGCAAACCAAAATTAAAACTAAAAAGTAGTTCACTAGAAATAAAATAAAAGTGAAAAGATTTCCAAAGAGTACAACAAAACAATAGTGAGGATGAAGATCGTGTTGTCATTCTGATGTTCACCACACTTGTCTTTGTGTGTAACGTACACGCCACGGTGTGGAGTCGCCAAGTTAATTCATTAAAACCCGGTGGCCATAGTGTTAGCTTAGACAAGAACATCAGTGTGTGTGTGTCCGAGTCCATCACTGTCTGCTCTTACACTGAGCCCCCTCACATCCCCTGTCACCTCATCATCTGGACAAATGTGGCAGTGCCAATCTAAACGTTAAGCTAATGATGTGCCCGCCTGCTGCCCGTGCCCACCATGAACTGCCTGAATTGAACCTGCAGCTGCTCAGTTTAGAATCACAGGGCACTCGGGTGATAAATGAGATGGACATCAACTCGTCACATTTACTGTGCCACACGTACTCAAGTGAGGAGCTGTAAAGAACAATTGTGGCTCTCAGGGTAACTTTTGGGTTCTTTTAGTTTGATTTGTAAACATAAAAATGTCTCCCAGTTGTCACCCTCATTCCAGTTATGTTTGAATTTATTTTTTAAACTTCCTGAAGTATCTTTCACTGTGAACCTTCACATTTTCGTTTATGTCATTCTGTAACCATTACAGATAAATTGTCCAATTTCTAATGAAGGTTTTGATGTCCTCTCTATTAGTGTTGAGATGCAGACTGAGCTTCCACAGCACGACGGTAGTTCAGCATGGGAGGCTCATCAGGTGACGTTTGAGGTGGTGACACAACTAAAGCAATGGTCCTGGGAGAGTCGGCACTCCATCTGGTCCTGGCACTTAATGGACAGGCTGTGTGGCAGCTTTGTGAGATCTCAGCTCACTTGTGGACTGAGGAAGAGGAACTGATGAAGATACTGCAGTGGTAATGTGGTGGAGCTCAGGTTTGAAAGAATGACCTGCCTGCCTCAAACACACCAGTGAAGAGATGGAAAGGACTGACATTATGTTAGAGAACGGTGACTCCATTAAAATGAAGCAGTCTGAGGTAACTGGGGTCCAGTAGTCAAAGAAAGGCAAGCAAGAAATGACACTTCTCATGTCACACAGAGCAGAGGATGACATCACGTCCTAAAGGTAAGGAGCTGGGAGACAAGCTGAGCTCCTGTGTGACAACTGGAATCTCAGGCCTTTATTGTCACCACTTTATGAAGAGGGGCGGTGAACTTCACAAGGATGATCACTTGGAGTGGCTGCCCCTACGGCATGAAGGACAGAGTCTTACTGAAGAAAGGTGAGTGGGCTGCTGTGCTCCTCCGTAATCCAGAAGTTGGCACATCATCAACATCTTCATGGTCTCCAATAAGACCAGAACCAGATGTGAAACACATAACAGTGTGTGATGTCCAGACACCCCCTGCATGAAGCAGAAGACCACAAACAGGCTGTGGTACCAGGGCCTGATGTGAATGAGAGTGTCTTGTGCCCAGAGATACCCCTACATGAAGAGGAGGGCAGCAAACCACAGAGTGTGGTACCTGAGGAACATCAGATTGAGTCACAGGAACAGAAGACATTTACCAAACGAGAACAGATAATTAAATCCATCAAGGTCGCTTCTTTAGCGAATAGCTAAGATAATAAAAAGATACTGTCTGTCTGTCTGTCTGCGAGTGTGTGGTCCCTCTGAGCAATCTGATTGGTCAGTTTGGCTTTGATGGCTCACTGGTATGGGAGATGGACCTGATACTTTAGGGGTGCAAAGTTCAATTCCTGACTGACCCTTTTTTGAAGGTTTTTTTTAATATATTTTTTTCAAAAAATGTTGGGCCGCTAAAAACTAATAGGGTGCAAGGTGAATTGCCTTTAAAGAGGGGAAGCATTTGTCAGAATAGAAATTAAGTTTTCATAGCGGGTAGGGACGGCCGTAGCGGAAAACCTTTCATTTGTCTATTATCTTTTTCGGTTATATTTCTTTTTGTCTGACTGCTGTAAGTAGGATGAGTTCATTCAAGTATGCAGCCCCTCAAGGTCACTCCGGACTTGAAGTATCAGGTATCTCTCTGTGTAACGTAATACAGGATGTCCATATATGGCCTTATTTATATTAGATGAACACGTCATCAGCTGTATGCTAAACATGCCTCGGTATATTCATACACTCCCGTTGTGAGGGACCGCTAGACGTTACTGGGCTGATCGAACCCCAGCTGGACTAACTCTTCAGATAGAAAGAGCAGCAGCCACACCAGAGAGTAGTGTGAACACCAATACGGACTCTGGAGAAAAGATAATAGAAATACTGAAATCAAATCAAATAGCCTTTTATTGTCAATTCACTATATGTGCAGAACATACAGGAGAATCAAAATACTGTTTCTCTCCCAACTTCGTAGTACAGTAAAATATAAAAAAAAGTATAGAAGTATAAGAGAACTTTAGAACTTGTAAAGTAGACCTGTGTACAATATGCAATAGTCATTAGTGCAAAAGCCACTTACAGTAAATTAATAAGCAGGGTTGCCTAAATGAGTCTGCCAATTTTAGTCAAATGCATTCTGTGTAACCAACTAGCAGAGCAATTCCAATTTTCTTTCCACACCTGACTGAATTATTTCAGATTTTTCTTCTTTTTGTTATTTACAGTCTCTTTGGACTTTGCCTTTTTAGCATGAATTTGCATGTGTCCCTGAAGAGTTTTCTGTATGAATGTTTTTCCACACTTAGAGCAACGGTATGGCTTTTCTCCTCTGTGAGTTCTTGCGTGTCGCTGAAGACTGCAGGGTTTTAAGAATCGCTTGCCACATTCAGAGCAACAATATGGCCGTAATCCAGCATGAGTTCTGTTGTGTCTATGAAGGCTGCTGTTATCGGTGAATAGCTTGTCACAATCAGGAAACGAGTATGGCCTCTATCAAATGTGTGTTCTTATATGTCTATTATGACTGCCTCTTTGTGAGAATTTCTTGCCACATTCAGAACAGGCTTAAGGATGGTCTTTATTGTGGACTTCTGCATGACGCAGAAGACTGCTTGTGTTAGAAAATCTTTTGCCACATTCAGGACAGCAATAGGGCTTCTCACCAGTGTGAACTCTTAAATGCCTGCGATGATTACTACTATCTGAAAATTGTTTGCCACATTCAGAACAGGAGAATGGCTGTTCTCCTGTGTGCAATCTCATGTGTTGCTGAAGATGGACTGTTTGTGAAAACCGTTTGCCACATTCAGAACAGGAAAATGGCTGTTCTCCTGTGTGCACTCTAATGTGTGTCTGAAGATGGCCTGCTTGTGAGAACTGTTTGCCACATTCAGAACAGAAAAATGGCTGTTCTCCTCTGTGCACTCTCATGTGTTGCTGAAGATGGCCTGTTTGTGAGAACCATTTGCCACATTCAGAACAGGAAAATGGCTGTTCTCCTGTGTGCACTCTCATGTGTGTCTGAAGATGGCCTGCTTGTGAGAACCGTTTGCCACATTCAGAACAACAATATGGTTTCTCTCCAGTGTGAATTCTTTTGTGTCTGCGAAGACTGCTCCTGTTAAAGAAATGTTTACCACATGCTGGACAACGACATAAACCCTGTCCTCCGTAACCAATTATGTGTGTCTGAAGGTGGCTCACTTGTGAGAATCGTTTGCCACGTTTAGACAAATATGGTTTCTCTACAACGGGAGTTGTGGTATGGCCTGTATTATGTTCTCTGCGTTTCTTAGGCATGTGACTATCTGAGAATTGTTTCCCACCTTCAGGACAGTGATACAGTTTCTTACTCCCATGAATCCTTCCATTATCTTTAGAATTCAATTTGTATTTAAATGTTCCCATACACTGTTGGCGGATTGGATTTATATTGTACACTCCTTGAGATCTGATGGCATCAATTCTTGTTAGCTTCACAATGGGCTGAAACCTAGGGTGCTGAGAGGCCATTACCAAGTTCTTTGTTGCAGATGCCAGTTTCTTCCTGTTCTTATCAGGTTGTTTAATTTGTGGACGACCCTGAAGAAAGGACAATTTGTCATTCTCTTGAAAGTCTACAGAAATAAAAATAAGAGTTAAAGTTTTAAATGACCAATATTTAAAATAAAATAGCACTACAAGAGAATATTCAGTGTTTAACAGTATATGCCTTTTGCAACCCACTTTACAAAAGCATGCTAATGGAGTTAACACTTCAACAATCCCAACATTTGCAGACTGAATTACAAAACGCATGAAGCCATATTAGGATGCAGTTACCATGGACCAGGAACAAGCCATGAGCAACTATCATTAATGGCTTGGTGATGGCTTGAAAAAGAAAGAGCAACTAGGGCAGCAAGGGTGGCCAACATGACCTGCAGACCTTTTAGAGAAGACCCCATATACTGTAGAAATGTCAAGGATGATAAAGCCAGTACATCTACATGCACAGTGACATTGAAATTGCCAAGGACTCATTACATCAGTTATGGTCCCTATGACCACTCCACCTTGTTTGGATAACTGTGCTAATTGAGGAGCTAATTTATTGGAATAAGTGTGAACTCCCGCAGTGGGCGATCAAAATTATTAGACAGTAAGCCACATAGTATATTTACATACTACTTCTTTCGGCTGCTCCCGTTAAGGGTTGCCACAGCGGATCATCTTCATCCATATCTTTCTGTCCTGTGCATCTTGTTCTGTTACACCCATCACCTGCATGTCCTCTCTCACCACATCCATAAACCTTCTCTTGGGCCTTCCTCTTTTTCTCTTGCCTGGCAGCTCTATCCTTAGCATCCTTCTCCCAATATACCCAGCATCTCTCCTCTGCATATGTCCAAACCAATGCAATCTCGCCTCTCTGACTTTGTCTGCCAATCGTCCAACTTGAGATGACCCTCTAATGTCCTCATTTCTAATCCTGTCCATCCTCGTCACGCCCAATGTAAATCTTTGCATCTTTAACTCTGTCACCTCCAGCTCTGTCTCCTGCTTTCTGGTCAGTGCCACCATCTCCAACCCATATAACATAGCTGGTCTCACTACCGTCCTGTAGAACTTCCCTTTCACTCTTGCTGATACCCATCTGTCACAAATTACTCCTGACACTCTTCTCCACCCATTCCTCCCTGCCAGCACTCTTTTCTTCACCACTCATCCACAATCCCCGTTACTCTGTACTGTTGATCCAAAGTATTTAAACTCATCCACCTTCGCTAACTCTACTCCCCTTATCCTGAGAATTCCGCTGGCCTCCCTCTCATTTACACACATGTATTCTGTCTTGTTCCTATTGACCTTCATTCCTCTCTTCTCTAGAGCATATGTCCACCTCTCCAGGGTCTCCTCACCCTGCTCCCTACTATCTCTACAGATCACAATGTCATCAGGAAACATCATAGTCCACGGGGACTCCTGTCTAATCTCGTCTGTCAACCTGTCCATCACCACTGCAAATAAGAAAGGGCTCAGAGCTGATCCTTGATGTAATCCCACCTCCATGTTGAATGCATCCGTCACTCCTACCACAGACCTCAGAAAGCAGAAGACACAGCTGGAGGTGGCAGAGTTAAAGATGCTAAGATTTGCATTGGGGGTGACGAGGATGGACAGGATTAGAAATGAGGGCATTAGAGGGTCAGCTCAAGTTGGACGGTTGGCAGACAAAGTCAGAGAGGCGACATTGCATTGGTTTGGACATATGTAGAGGAGAGATGCTGGGTATATTGGGAGAAGGATGCTAAGGATAGAGCTGCCAGGCAAGAGAAAAAGAGGAAGGCACAAGAGAAGGTTTATGGATGTGGTGAGAGGACATGCAGGTGATGGGTGTAACAAAACAAGATACAGAGGACAGAAAGATATGGAAGGAGATGATCTGCTGTGGCAACCCTTAACAGGAGCAGCCGAAAGAAGAAGAAGTGGTGCACAAAATCCCATGGTTCATCAGAGACATTAGATCTTTAGTGAAGTTATAACTATGAGTTTTACAGTTATTTGATTAATAAAGAAAGGCTCAGGCATGTATTTTTCTTTTCTATAAATCGGGTAGAAATAAGTCTGATATTTATCCAGCTCGAGGTCAGGAACAAGAAGTAGAAATAGATTTATACACACACTGGGAGGCCAGAAATATTAAAGTACCCTTTACTCCTTTTACTTTGCCCAGTCAAAATTCTTTGGAAGTTTTTCTGGAAAAGAGAGACTGATTAAGCCTCATGTAATGAGCACTGCTAATACAAGAACTCTGCCCAATGTTTTTTTGATTTTCAGATTTATTGCAGAAGGACCTGCCATTATATATCAGACATCAAATGCTAGGACTTCAAAATATTTGCTTCACGTCCAGTCCTACTCTGAAGACCACAATCTAGCACAGTTACTAATTGTTCCATATTTTAACTTTGCTACACTAAATAATTTCCCACGTCACAGACACACCAAACTATGGAGTATGTAGTTGAAGGAAGGCGGAGAATTTCTTCCATTTGAAATCAACTATCCCATCCTCTTGTTATTACAAAGAAGGACGGCACCTCTTGCACATTTAAATTCAAGAGTCAACAAGTTGTTCTTTATGTTGCTATACAAACCAGACAGGTTCCCCAGTTAATATCAGAGATTCAAGCCTCTCTAACTTAAAATTATTGATGGTAAATTTCTGCCTTCTTATTTTTCATCCATAACTTAACCTTTTTTAAAATCACATTTCTGCTATCTTAACACAGTCCTTTGTCATAAATTGTGTATTTCATCTTGCTAGACACAAAAAGGCCATTTGCTGCAGGTTATCAATAGAACAGAGTTTGAAGTGGGGTATGTTTATTTGTTTAAAACGCTATATACTTGCCCCTTTCCTATAACAAAAATGAGGTAGGGTTGTCCCTTTGATGTTTAGCAAAAAAGAAGCATTTGAAGAACTATTCAGAATATTTTCTTATGAATTATGATATTGGAAGACCTCTCACATTTAATGACTCATTTGTACTGATTGCTGATTGGAGGCAGGCATATACAGTGCAATTTTATGGGCTCAAGAAAGGTTGGAGGTCTTCAGAACAAGACACACCCAACTGGGTGCAGCTTTACACTGTGAAGAAGGAGATTTCACTGTATCTCTGTTTTTCCAGCATGTTGACATTAGCTAACTTCATTATTGGCTTTTGCAGATTAGGCCAGTGAACTACGTTGCCAGTGAATTTGAAATTTCGCGATCAACACTGTCAACTTTCTTGAAACACGGAGCAAAAAAAGAAAAATATTGGGTTGTCAATGTATGTGAACTGCTGCATTTGAAGACGTCGACAAAGCCGTTTTTATGTGGTTCAGTGATGCTCATTCAAGAAACATTCGTATTAATGTGGCACTCATTCAAGAAAATGTGAGGTTTGTAAACTCTCTTGGGCCCTCCCTCAACTAGACAGCACGCCGAAGAGCGTCCCGAAGTCCAAACTCCGTGTCTATGGAAGACTGTTTATCTATTGCCGGGGCAAAAGCCTGCTCAAAGCTGTGCTGCGTCTCTCAGGAAAGCAAACAGAAAAGATATCAATGGGTGATATGCAAGGAACATTGTAAATGCAGGTAACAGGATTACTTGATCACTGATCTGGCCACGACTCTGACTGCTGTGTCTGAGTATAGCAGAGTGGCAGATCACGCTACAATAAATAAGTGTGCCATTCCTGTTTCAAGCTGAATAAAGCTGGTTTTGCTAAAGTACTGAGACTCAGCCTCGTGTTTTTGGGTGCAAGACAGGGACTTATAGTGCAACCCTGATCTTTTAGGATTTGCTTCTGTGTCGCTTCACTGCAGCACTATGAGCCTGTTGTTACCCTGCCTTGGCAATGGACAAACAATCCTCCACAGACGCTGCAATCGTGCTTCGGGACACACCTCAGCGTGTCATTCCCAATGGGTGGGGAGGGTCTCAAGAGTTCAGAAACCTCACAATATGAAGAAGGATGATTCGGCTCCTGATTGATAACTGTGTTGCCCACAACATGCTTCCAAATTTAGATAATGTTCAGGTTGAATTCTTCCCACCCAACTGCACAGCAGTGTTTCAGCCATTGGACTTGGGCATCATTCACACCCTGAGAGTCTTTTATCACAAGGAAATGCTGAGAAAAATTATCGTCTGCATAACTTGTAGGCAGGATTTGATTAAAATTAACGCAAAAGAAGCTATGGAAATGATTGCAAATGCCTGGATGCAAGTTAAAGAAAGCACTACAGTAACAAATACAGAATCTCATTACAACAAAATTTTTGTTACAACTAAATATTTTTTAGGTCCCCAGGAGATCATTGTAATGGAATTTTACCTGTATATTCTTACCATTAATTGATAATATAATGACAGAGGTTGAGTTATTCTCTTCTACTAAACACCTGACAGGTGTCTTTCTATAGGGTGGACCAGATCTAATTATGCAATTTTCATTACACTATAACTTTAAGTTTATTACATAGAAAAACACCCGAAAAATCCCGGACCATCAAGAAGTGTGCAAACTGATGACATGAAGAATCATCTTTATGCTGAACTGGAATCGTCCCTGCATAAATCAAAGTCATCCAGATGATCTGGATCTGCATAATTAGATCTGGACCACCCTGTAGAAAAGACTGATAGTATCGATGGTTTTCTGTATCAAGGTGTATCAAAACGTGGTCTTCCATTTATTTCTTGCTTCTAGAAACTATTCTGTCAGAGATTTGGTTGTTCTATAAAACTTCAAATGTTTGGTTATCAGCCAGAAGCTAATGGGCAAATGTAAAGAATTAACAGAGGCCTACAGAAACACTTGTGCTGTTTGATTGGTCCTAATCAAGATGACTGGGTTGATTTTCTACCCATTGCTGACTCTGATAGGAATGTACCAGTTCACTCTGCTCCAAAAATGTCACCATTTGAGTGCCTGTATGGTTGTAATTCTAGATTCCTTGAGTCACCTGCCTCTCCACTTTTCCATCTATTTTAAATAATTACATATTTAAGTTTTGTGAAAACTTGAATTTGGCTCAAAAACTTTTTGAAAAGCTCTTGGCCAATTGATTTTCTGATTGCAAATGTAAGGCTACTCCTATCGTTAAAGTTGGACAAAAGGTACGGCTAGAGACCCAAGACATCAGTCTACATAGTGACCCTTTTTAAACTGATACAGCACCAGAATAATATCTCCCTATATATAAAAGAAAATCCTGGAATGGAAAGCAAATGCAAGGCTACGATACATGATAATCTCGAAAGACATTTTAAAGCCCCCCAAGACCAAGGATGCTTGCCACGGTGCATCTTGCGGGGACCGTAAACATGAGACTTGGTGCCAAGAGATTGTCCCAGGGCCATAGCAAAAAGGACAGCGGCTGTACAGGCTTTAAAAAGATCGAAGGACAAAGCGACAGCAGCTACCCCAAACGAATGCGAGCAGCATTATACATCCTGCAAGAAAGAATTCAAACACGCCAGGGGCCAGAAATAAAAGACAGGTATTGCTTTTACAACGTCACGTGAGACCAGGCAGTGAGCCATCATTTAAAACAAGTTAACAGACCTCTAATCTAGCAGTTGTTGGATTGCTTTTGGCAGGCAAGCATCATGTGCTCGGAGCTCTTAAAACAATGACATGCGACAGGTGGAAGAGGCAGCCAGCAAGCAGGAAAAAGACAGCAAATGATCCAAAGGCATATCCTTAGCGTACATTCAGCCGCAACTCTCTTCACAACACGAGCAGTATTATACGTCTGGGAAGAAAGAGATGTAAACACATGCGGGGCAGGAAATAAAGAAACAAGTATTGCTTTTACAAAAGGTTTTAAAGTAAAAGTGAAAATAATGCATATGTAACAATTCACAAGAAAATAATCTCTTTAAATTGTAGATTGCCTGCCTAAGGTAAAGTCATCCCTGATGAATGTGGACGTGGGAATGAGGGGTCCTTTCATCGGATTAGCGCTATTTCAGATGTGGAATGGCAAAATGGGGGAGGCAGCTTGATGAATGAGGTCTCCAGGACTTAAAACAAATCCATATCATATTATGTGATATTATCTAATGTGAAATTCTACTCCGTACTTCTAGAATTTTTATTTTTATGCCGTATTGAGGATTTATTCTGTTCTATGTATTGTATTGTATTGACCCCCTTCTTTTGACACCCACTGCACGCCCAACCTACCTGGAAAGGGGTCTCTCTTTGAACTGCCTTTCCCAAGGTTTCTTCCAAAAAAATAAACCCTTGTAGGGAAAAAATGGGAGTTTTTTCTGGTCTTCTTAGAGGGTCAAGGCTGGGAGGCTGTCAAGAGGCAGGGCCTGTTAAAGCCCATTGCGGCACTTCTTGTGTGATTTTGGGCTATACAAAAAATTAATTGTATTGTATATCTGGTAAACCAAACACAGGGGTTGGCAAGCGAAGTGAGCAGGGGGCGGAGCCCCCTAGTTTATTTTGAGAAGATCATGCTTTTAATTCTGACGATTTCCTTCACTCCATGTAGTTTTTGATGAACTCATCCATGGCTTTTTGGTGGATGGACTGTTCGTCTAAATAAACTGTAATAATTCCTAACACTAAACGCCTTTACTGGGTGGCATACAGTCATGTAGGCTGTACTAACTGAACAGTCTTCCTATAGTTAAAGTTTGTTTTTGCATTATTTGTCGAGTTCTGATATTACCTACACCAGGGGTGGGCAGATTCAGTCCTGGAGGGCCGCAGTGGCTGCAGGTTTCTGTTCCAACCCAATTGCTTAATAAGAAACTCTTATTGTTCAAGTAACACTTCTGCTTCACTTTAGTTGTCTCGCTTGTTAAGATTTTGAACCCTTATTGCTTGTTTTAGTCTTAAACAGCTGTAGGCTTGGTTTTTAATTGCTCCTAATTAGCAATAAGATGCAAATTACAAAATTTACACCCGTGTGTGTTTATTATGCACTATTGGGGTTAATTAAATACTTGGGAGGAAAGTGAAGAGAAAAAAAGAGAAGCACTGAGAATAACTTGTCTGTTTTGGACTTCAAATCATTTGGATGATATCCTTAGAAAGGAAAAAAAATATAAGATATGAGAATTACCTGCTATAGCAGAGTTAAAGCACTAACAAGCAATGAAATTAAATAATTGGCAAGGATTGGTTTTTAATTAAGCAACTGGGTTGGAACAAAAACCTGCAACCACTGCGGCCCTCCAGGACTGAATCTCCCCTCCCATGACCTACACCAATGTTTCCCAAACTCGGTCCTGGGGACCCCCTGTGGCTGCAGGTTTTTGTTCCAACCGGATTCCTAATCAGTGACAACACCTGATAGCACTGATCTCATTTAATTAGCTGGTATTTTTTTTTCTTTTATTCAACATTCATAAAAGCATAACAGCGTGATTTTTACATTTATAAGATATTTAGAAATATTTCTGCTTTTGCTATAGCTTTAAATGCTTAACTCTCTTTTGTTGATTTCATTATACTTTGCCCTTTCTCTGTGCAGTTGTTCCCCCTTCGTTGTATCTTAATAATGACAATTCAAAACGAACAGATCAGACACCGAGGCAAACAACACTAAATAATCAAAGGCTGCAACTACTTTAGAGTCAGGCCCACTAATTAGTAAATAATGGATTAATTAAACAATTAGAAGACCTAGAAAAATAGAATCAAAATCAAGATGAAAATACTGTTAAAAAGAAAAAAATACATTATTCCTACATAACTGCTTGGTACATTTTAATATTTTTTTTTTAGCAAACTTAGTTTTCTAATTTCTATATTGTTCCCTAAACACAGAACTTGGGAAATATCAGTTCACTTAATTAGCCCAGGAGTTCAATTAAAAACAGAAGCTGATTGGAACAAAAACCTGCAGCCACAGGGGTTCACAAGGACCGAGTTTGGGAAACACTGACCTACACCCAATTCTGAGTTTAGGGCATGTTTTGTACTATAACACCCCCACCCCCACCCCCTAATCACTGTATTTTTGTTATTTTGATAAGTCGATAAGATGTCATCTTGCCTCCTTATTTAAGATGGTGGCATGGTATCCTCACTCTCCTAGCTTTGTCATAATTGGCCATGTTCTTCATATTTGATTTTCATTGACAGATACTGTTCTGTTTAATTTATGTTAATCAGTTTGAAACGGCTTTGGTTTCCTGTCCGTTTTAACTCATTATGTGATTAATCATTTGTAAAATGTTTCATTAGATCATACCTGTGAATTTATTAGAGCCACCACTCAGTGAACAGGACTACAAAATACAATTACCTGAACTGAACCAACATTTTTTTCTATTGCTCTAAAATGGATGATAATTCAATAAGATTTCAAGTACTGTACCAACTTGTATTTTCAAAAACTTCAAAAATAAAAAAGTCACCACATCACAAAGATCAGCCCTTTTTCATACGGGGCAACTGAACTGACAGGAAACATGAAATGGCTAAAAGCATCAAAATCCTTTAAAACTAATTTCATTGAATGTTTCACACGTTTTAGATGAAATCCTGCTTTAATTAATAATTTTGTTTGTGTCACTTCAAGAAAAAAAAAAACGTTTAACTTCGTAAAGCTCAGTGAACTGATTTTCTTCACATTCACAAAGTCAGAATATATAATGATAAATGTGAACAAGACTGGTTTATCCATTCACAGGTTTGCACTCCACTGATGCACAGAGATTCTTGCACACAGGCAGACGTGAAACACTTTCATTCAGAGGGGTCTAAATTGTGCAAATGTATTGAATAGTCAAATGGGTGACATGTCTACTCCACAATACTACATATGGAGAAAGTAAAATTGTTTTGAAAATTATTGTTTGAAAGGGTTTCTTCAAAGAAAGCTAGAAACAAACAGATTTGACTTTTCTTTGACTTCTCTTTAATTTGTCTAAAATCTATTAAAAGGTTTTCTTCATAATAAAGATATTAAGCTAGTGATTATTATTAAAAAGAGATACAACCCAAACCAAGGAAATTGTGAACTGATAGTGTTAGGTGAAAAAACTGCAAGAACAACTCAGCCAGGCCTCCTCATGCCAATCCAAAGGATTAAATTGTTTCTGTTCCTTATACTTTAAAAATGAAACCCATATTTTTAAAAAGCCTTTGTTTCAAAGCAGAGTGAAAATGCAAGAAAGCACCCTTCAGGTAAATCATAACTGCCTTATTTTATTTTAGCACATACCTTCTCCAGTTTGATTTGGACACAATTTCTTCTCGGGCCTCACTGTGTTAGTCTTTGAGGATTCTGACGGCTTGTGGGCATTACTGTCCTTCAAGGAGCAGCGTCTGCCCAAACTGGAGCCCAATCTGTTTAAGTCTTCATCTGGGCCCATATATTGAGGATTACAGTCTTTCACCTTCATACGGTTTATAATTTTGCAGGGTCTCTGAATGTTAGTCCTACCATTTCTTTTGTTCCTCTTTTCAGAGACATCCTCTTCATGTTGACGTTCTTTCTGTAAACTCTTCTGACCAGCTGGATACATTTTTGGCATCTTCTATACTGAGGAAAAGAACAATACAAATGTAACACGTTTAAGTCCCATTTTTCTATGTCCTCATCAGTTAAGAAAGAAGCCAAGTCAAGTTATTCACCGAGACCACATGGGCAGAGTAAGTAATCAATCTTCATACCAGGAGACCAGATATGAAACAGTCTCAGGGAGTGTTTCATGCCTTTATGACACACCATTATGACTCTGCACCATCTGTTGATATTAGGGATGTTATGATATTAGAACTTTTGTATGTGATATACTAATACAACACAATTTTACAATGCTGGATACCCTTTGATACCACAGCAAACACAAATCCTATTCATCCCCTCCCATTAAAGAAGTACTGGTATTCATAAATCTCAAAGTATAATGCAAGTCTTGAAATGTAATGTGGGGCAGGGATGGAGACCCCCAGTGCAATAGCACAAGGTAGGGTTTACAATCTTGGTGGGAGTTTCAGCACAGAGTTTATAAAGAACTAGCCAACCTGTGGCGTAACATACGCCGCATAATTATGTATTGATGGGTGAACACTTGCTGAACGACACAGTTGTCCAAATGGGGTGGGTTTGTGGATACCACTGTGAGTGAATGAAAAGATGGACCTCTGGAGAGAGCAACATACAATTGTACGCGACTTAAAGCGGGATCGTCTGTGACGATGGAGGCCACGCTGGTGAAAGTTACTTCGTCGGTAGGGATAAGTTTCAGCACTTGTTCATTAAGGTGCAGCGAGGCTTCGTTGTTGACGCTTAATATAGCTTGCGTACTGAGTTGTTCCGGAGTCACAATTGAGAAACACTTTTTTAATGTCTTTTAAGCACAGGGAAAAAAATTACCATGTGAAACATCCATAATGTAATAAGCCACCAAGAAAAGTAACATTGCAACAATGCACACTACGATCCGATCGCTGTAAACAGAAGTGAAAACAAAATCGAGGCCGGTGCATTCTTTAACTGCCTTGTAGTGCAATGGTAGTGCTGCTGTTTTGCAGTAAGGAGACTGTGGAAGATTTTGGGTTCGCTTCCCGGTTTCTCCCTGTGTGGATAGTGCTTTGAATACTGAAAACACCGGTATATCAATGTAATGAAGTATTATTATTGTTATGCGTCCATCGGTCTCTCTCTCGCGCGCGCGCGTGTGTGTGTGTGTGTCACTCGCTCTCTCTCGCTCGCTCGCTGCACGTGTTCCTGCAGGCATACCAGTAAGTGAATGAAAAGATGGAACTCTGGAGAGAGCAACATACAACTGTCCGTGACTGAAAACTGGTTTTGGCAGATACATGCACATCTTTTTGAAAGTTTGGCCCTGTGCCTTATCAATTGACATCGCAAAGGCAAATCTAACAGGAAATTGTCTTCGTGTTAAAGTAAAAGGCAAATTATCCGCGACAAACAAACTGTTTTACATGCTGCATACCAACCCGCTGTGTAGTATACGCCGCATAATCACGTGCTTTTTTAATGTTTTTTAAGCAGAGGGAAAAAATGAACATTTGCAAAATCCGTAACGCCGCTTTCAGTAAGTACAATGCACACGCGTTTAATTTGTTAGCCACTTTTTGCCAGCAGTCTTTTCTGGTTTGGGCTGCTTTTGCAGTGTTACCGCTTGTGCATATTAAATCTTGAAATCCTTCGAGTAACTAATTAACTAACTAACACCCACCCACCCAGCTTGTGAGAAAAAAATGTGCCCATTCTTTCATCATTTTGTTGCAGCCTATCAAAGACTTGCTGATCATGTTTTCTAGACTCAATATACAGTGGAACCTCGGTTCACGACCATAATTCGTTCCAAACCTCTGGTCGTAAACCAATTTGGTCGTGAACCGAAGCAATTTCCCCCATAGGATTGTATGTAAATACAATTAATCCATTCCAGACCGTACGAACTGTATGTAAATATTTTTTTTTTAAGATTTTTAAGCACAAATATAGTTAATTATTACACCATAGAATGCACAGTGTAATAGTAAAAACATTGAATAACACTGACACAAACACCCACCCTCCCTCTCTCTCTCTCTCTCTCAGCAGCACGGGGGAGCCCCCCCAGCCCCCCCCTCCCCCTCTCTCTCAGCAGCACGCGAGCCTCCCCAGCCCCACCCCCCCTCTCTCTCTCTCTCAGCAGCACTGAGCCCTCTCTCTCTCTGTAACATTGCAGCAGTTGTATAAACACTTTTTTTAAAAAATTAGTTTTAAGCACAGGAAGAAAAAAAAGGAACATTTTAACAAATCCGAAATTTATTTAAAAGCCAACCAAGATAGTAACATTGCAGGAGTTCACCATTTTTAATCAGGCGACTGTCAGTAGTGGAGTCAGGCACAGAGAAGGTCAGCTGCTGAGAAAGCGTCTCGACTGTTGCAGGGCGGTGAAGCAGGTGAGACGCTAATGAAAAAGAGGCACAGGGTTTATTGGTTTTTAAAGACTGCTTCCTTCATTGTGTTTTAACCTCAGTTTTAAAGGATTGCACGGCTCTCTCAGTCGCGCTGCCTGTGTGTGCGTGGCTCTCTCTCTTGGACTGCCTGTATGTGCCTCTGTCTCTCTCTGGCGCTGCCTCTGTGTGAACCAAGGTTCCACTGAGGTTGACTAATGAAAAGTCAACGTGTCTCAGAGGTCCATGTGTAGTGTTACACAGACGAACATAAATGACGCCGTTTTTTCTGAGGCACGCGTCCGAGGTGGTGGGCGTGGCTCTGCGAGTTGTCGTCGTATCCAATGGTCATAGAGTTGGTGGGCATGGCTCCTTCCTACTTGTCGGCGGCTTAGTGAATCCACGCCCCTTCCTTCGTGCTTTCAAGGGTGACTTGTTTTGGTGTGCGTGCTTTCATGGGTGTCTTCCCTTCTGGCGGCGACTTTGTGAATTATATATATAGATGATATATCATGAACTGTCTGATTTATCTTAGCATGTGCACATTTCTAATCATTCTCAGACAGTAGTTGAAAAACACTGCTTAAAATCCATACTAAAAATTAAAATTCAAAACATTATTATACTGTTGAATTACTGAATTCCAAGATTATTCAGGATACTTTCATTTAAATAAAAACTCTTTAAGATGTTTTTCTAACAACATGGTTTTAAAGTCTAGTTAATCACACACCCATTCTGTTTGAATTGCAACACTTGCTATTACAAGATTTAAATTTGCATCATTTGCTGGTTAAAAAATATTACTAAAGAGCAATATTTAACAGAATAGTCAAATTAAATCAAAAAATCAAATGTCACAAGCTTATCATTGTAACACGAATGTAAGTTTAATGTCACTGTGCTCTGTACAAGAAATTATTTTATAAATTCATTCACATGTGCAGGCCAAAGTTAGCACACAGGGCTGTCAGCATTTAGAAACCACTAGTCTAGCAGCTTGGAGAATGAAGGGGACAACGGTGAAGGCATTGTATTATTCCTGTATGTTAGAGATGAAACTTTCCTTTCCATTCCTTGTTTGGAAACCAAGGAAGGGCCTTCATGTCGAGGAACGAGTATAAAAAGGCTTGGACAACAGACAAACACTTCGAAGCTGATGGACGGAAGATTATGTCATCCGTCCGGAAAATCCTTTCAGCGCAGTGACGAAAATGACAAACTATACACAAAATGTTGTCATGGCTTCCTTCCATCTGTTATGTCGCGTAAATCGTCATTAAAGAAAGCCAAGTTATTTCCAAGTGATTTGTACCACCGTATCACTATGGATGGGATGTCGCCATTTACAGCATATCTATATAGTTTCTGGTTACTTAAAATGAACTTAAAAGAACTTATTCCAATTAGGGAGCTATTGCTTCTAAAAGCTTCTGTGCCCTGTGGTGGGCTGGCGCCCTGCCCGGGGTTTGTTTCCTGCCTTGCACCCTGTGTTGGCTGGGATTGGCTCCAGCAGACCCCCGTGACCCTGTAGTTAGGATATAGCGGGTTGGATAATGGATGGATGGATGCTTCTAAAAGAAAACAGTTATGCTTTAATTTTCTAAATCTGCCCCTTCTTTTTACCAGCATTGAAGCTTCAAGTGTGAAATCGAAATTGTCAGTTCAACATTTATCCTTTATTTCAGAACTCCTGTTAAGCAGCATTTATTTAACTGCTTTAGATGTTTCTTACAAAAGTAATGACACCTTGTTATTGTTTGTGCTTGTGTATAAATCCAGGATTAGAAAATGACCTGTCGTCACACATGTGACTAGGGATCACCTGCAGAGATTTGTTCAGGTGAGAAATACACCCCAGGATGAGAGGGAGTGCTGCTGCTAACTATCTCCTCTTCTTTATCTACAATGGAAAGAGACGCCCAGCCGAGGAGTCACAACACCCTCAGCTCTTATCTGGTTAGAAGAAGAAGGAGGCCATCTTGTACAGTTGTGTGTCAACAGTATTCACTACTTTGTGTACTGAGAAAAGTGCTATATAAATGTAATGAATTATTATTATTATTATTATTATTACTTTGATTGAACACTCAGTACTGTTAGGATCCTGGAATTTTGTTAAATAGTTAATGTTAAGGTAGGTTTATACAAGTTAGGCCTCAGGATTATGTTAAAAAACAGGGGCATATGAAGGAGGAACTTAAAATTGCTGGTCAACTTGTCTAATGTGAAACTGCACCAACCTTACAAAATCCAAAACCATTATTCAAGTCACAGCCTTCATTTACATAATCTTAGTGAGATGGAGGCAGTTGGCGGTGTGTCCCTGTAAAGATGGCCGCCTAATGTGAGACACCCAATGTCTGACTTCAATTAGCCTGCGACTCACTAAGATAAATTTAAACAGGTTTGATTTTGTTTTTAGTCTTAGGGGCAGACTGTGTGTGCAGGAGAGCAGACAACCAGTGAATGTTTCCCTGAAGTAGAAGGCACAGAGTTAAGTGAAGAGGAATAAGAAACTGCAGGTTTTGAACCTAACACAAATAAGAGATGCTCCTCTTTCTGTTTCATGTTTCAGATAGCAAAAAAAAGGGGGAAAAATAAAATAAAATAAAGGGTGAAGATTGCTGCTGAAGAGCTACAGCTGTTAACCCATTGTACACCACAGACGTCATCAGCAGCATGCTATTGGCTGTTAGAAACAGGGCTGAGCACGACTCTGCTGAATGGTCGTTTAAATTAATGTGGTTAGGTGAGGAGATCAGCGACTGTGGTTGGCAAATCTGACATGCTCCAGGACAAAAATATTCTTCAAAACAACTGTCATTATCAACAACTTTGAAACAAGTTTCAAGTTTATCAGCTTCATCTTGTTTAAGTACACTCTGCACACATCACACATATTTTAGTACTTAACACATTAATAAACTCCAATTAAACAGCAACACCTCCCAGTATTGCGAGATTGGCACAGTGGAGGCCTTGTGTGCCTCAGTCTTTCTTAACGCTCCATTTGTGCTTCTGACGGGCCAGTTTGCTATTGGTAACCCTAAAAGGGGGTGGGGACCAGAGTAAAAGCGGCTCATTATTGACCTTCATGAATACTCTAATTAAATGAAAGTGGGTCTTGTGCAGAAGATGGATGCCAGTCCTGACAGTTCACCTAAGAGCGGCACAAAGAGGTGACCCACACAGCCCACCTCACCACCCTGGTCCAGTGCAAAACAAAAACAAACAGAAATTATTGGGGTATAGGACGAAAACCAAAGTACCTGTACAGGGCAGGAGCCAGCTATAGAACATCATAGGGTACACTCACATTCAAATCCACAACCACACCAAGACAAGTTAGATTTGCCAGGCCACTAAACCCGAGCATCTTTAGAGAAGTGGAGAAAATAAGAATAAAAGAGCAGACATGGAAACTGCATAGAGACTTAAAAAACAGGCTGAGATTCAAATTCTTTCTGACACAACTGTAAGGCAGTAACACAAAGTGGCCCGAGGGACTCCTCACCGCTCTTTAAATGGCCGGCCGGTCACCAACCCCGCAACTGTCAGAACTGAGCGCCGCGGAGTGACAAGAGAAACAAAGGTAGATCGAAGCGTCTTACGTGTGGAATGGCCGTCTGCTCGATGCCGGCGATTCGGGAAGGAAACGATAAAAGAACACTCGGAGGGGAATGAACAGGTGCCAGCAGTGTGACTGGGTGCTACGAATTGAAATTTGGGACTCAGCCACTTGAAGTGAACTGCTGCCACGAATGAACAGCAATGGCACGCGGGTGACCACAGGAGGATTCACTCGAGCAAAGTTCGGCGGGGGGCTAACGAACACGAACTCGCCGCGCGCGGTGATTCTAATGGAGCGAATGAAAACTCACACGTCCATAAAGCGCATCTCCAAAGTACTTACTGTCTGCCTCTTGCCGATGAGATTCTTTCTGAAGTCGTTCACACTTCTGCCTCAATTAACAACAGCCTTGAGACGGTGGCAGTGTGGCTTCAGGAGCCGTCGCATTGGATGACGTCAGCCTGTCTCCGATTTCAGGTCACGTGCCAGTTCAGCGAGAATACGCTGTAGCAGGAGAGAGGCTGGGTGGCTCAGTGACCTGCTGCATTATAGGAGCCTATTAAACCAATAATGTCATCAGAGAAGTTGCGTTTGTCTGGGGCTGCCACTTGTCCGTTTGTTTTTGTGATCATGAACTGAGTTTTTTTTAATAACAGTAAGATTTCCTGTAAATAGTTCTTGTAAAATTTAGTAAAGTTCTTCGTGTCTTTTTTGTTTTTCAATGCAGCAATGATACTAGCTGATTACCAGTGGCTTCGCTCACTGAGTGCAAGGGAAAAAAACTAAAATGTAGTATTTATAAAATAAGTTTGTTAATTACCAATGTTATTTTTGAACAAATAAAGAGCATTTACAATAACATAGAAATTATATAAATAATAATTATTAAGTAGTAAAACATTTTGATAAAAGAATTTGAAGAAGATATAAGAAGCGTATAAATTATTAAACAGTCAAACATTAACATTTCAGAAGTAAAGATACATTGAGTACTGTAGTGGTTTCGGGCAAACTACCTGCTTGACAACCTTGCACTATGTGCCTGTGATTTAAGATAAACATTATTCTGAGAAATGTGAACGCTGCCTTTCCGTGCTTAACTGGCAGAAGGTCCAAAGAATTGCCAAGTCCAATACTTAACATGAAGAGGTCGGTACATCTTTTTAGATGTAACCCTCCATCTTCTTAAAAGAATTCATCACAAAAGCAACCTTGAATGTTGCGGGGTTTTAGTGACCCGAATTCATCTTAAGGGACAGTAAGTAGCCGTGCACCGCAATTTAGCAAGAGAGTCCCGCTTCGATAGCGCCGATTACATTCATTCGCAAAGATTTCCACTGTCCCAGTATCCGACGGGGCACTTGAAGTGTGACAAACAGCGAGAAGAGAGGACTCTGCCCGAAACTGCGAAGCTGTTGACCAGGAGGAAAAGGCCAACATTCCGCGCCTCCCAGCGTCCACTTTGTTCTTACGACCCCTCGCCGCTGAAGGTGGTCTCGTGTTCACATTGTTCACAGCTCGGCGCAGTTAAAAAGTAGAAAGACGCAAAGCTGTTTTCTTCATCTCTTCTACTATCAAGTACTGCAAATTAAAACAAGTTACAACGTGACAGTTTTCTCTGTGAGAAAGCGTCTGGCGGCGGACGGCTCAGCGCTGGAGTCCAGAGAGGAGGGCTGGGAGAGGGCGACGCGGGGCACACTTCTTTCCTCATAACTCATCTCCTGTAGCTCTGAATCAGCCGAGTTGCTCTTCTCTGGACCTTTTCTAGAGCTGCCATGTCCTTTTTGTAGCCTGGAGAACAAAACTGCACTCCCGGCCTATTAAGATGGCGGTCTGCTGGCCACTTGCAGTCCAGAAGCAACCTCTGATTGTCCAACCAGAAACGCAGAGACAAACTGAGTAAAACACCTTTTGTAAGCCTTCGGAAATCCCTCCATAAATTCCTACAATAGTACAGAACATGAATGCAACAGTCTGTGTAGTCCAGCAACATTCAGCCCAGCGTTTGTGTGTCTAGAGGTGGGGTTAGCAGTCTATGATACTGTGACCACCTGTCCAACTTAAGGTTCACATTCTTTGATTTTTAGAAATTCCATATTTGTAATTTTAAACTATCAGGCACAATATTATGTAGTACAGTTCACCAGTGCAAGTGGCACAATGGTAGCTTCACTGATGCACATTAAGGAGATCATGGGTTCGTGTCCTGGGAACTCCTTGTGTAGAGTTTGCAAAGCAGTGAGAGTTGTAAGTAAAGCACTATTTAAATGTAAAGAATTGTTTTTGTAATTATACCTAACGATTTGTCAATTTAAATTTCTAAAACGTTATGTGTTTTCACCAAATAAACAAACATGTAGCGCTAGGACTCACGGCCTCTGTGTCCTTCAGACTTGATCCGAAAGCAATGTATGCGTACTGCCACCTTTATGTTAATAAACCGGTCACCACCTCCATGACTGTCTTTGTACTGGACACCACGGAGTGACAAAGGAGAAACAAAGGCAGAAATTAAAGTGCAGTACGTGTGGAATGGCCGTCTACTCAAGTTCAGCGATTCGAGAAGGAAACGATAAAAGGAACACACAGAGAGGAATGAATAGGAGCCGGCGGTGTGACTGAGTGCTACAAACTAAAATTTGGGACTCAGCCACGTGAAGTGAACCGCAGATACCAATGAACAGCAGTGGAAAGGCGGGTGGGCACAGGGGGATTCCAGTCACTCAGGTGGTGATTTAAACAAACCTCCTGTGTGTCCCCTCAGAGTGCAGTAGTCGTTGTATTCACGTGTGTTAGTCACTGTTATCACTTATCATGGCTTTGTGAGCTAAGAGCTTTGAGAGCAGTGATAGTGCTTGTCTAATCTGATAAATACACTTTGTGATGTGCCTGGGTCATATGTGACTAAAATATTTATTTTATTTTAAAAGGGAAACAAATGTTATTGCTAATATTGTGCACTATTTTTGATTTTATGAACTTTGAGATACACCTGGGTCAGATGTGAGCAAAATGTTTATATTTTTAAATTACAAAAGTTGAAAAAAAAAAAGCAGTATTGCTACTTCAGATTCTGTTCAATTGTAGCATTTTAATTGTTTTTTATGCTCTTTTTGATGAGCCTGTGCCAGATGTGACCAAATTTAAAAGGGTAACAATGAATAAACATGACTTGTTTGTCAGCACATTCATTTGTGTCTGTTGTTTACTGGCCACTGAAAATGTCTGGCCCAGCTAAATTTCTTGGTTTGAAAATCTGACACAACTGAATTTGTAATTAAATAACCGTGTTGTGCACAGGACTCCAGATGAGGTCTCACCAGTGTGTTATAAAGCTGGAGCAGAACCTCCTGTGACTTGTACTCCACACATCAAGGCGCTATATAACCTGACATTCTGTTAGCCTTCTTAATGGCTTCTGAACATCAACTGGCACTTGAAAGAGTCGAGTCCACCAAGACTTATAAATCCTTCTCATAAGGTGGACATTTTATTTTCAGACCTCCCCAGCATTACACCTTGTGTACAAAGGAGAGTGAAATATCTTATAAAAGACTTACTAATAGGACTGGGCACTCTTAAAACTAATAATAATGGCACATTACCAGGTTGTGTGGTTCCTCATAGACCACTGCTCGACCAAGAACTGTTTCATTCTTTTACATATCAAGTGGGCTCTGTAAGCTTTAAAAAGGCCCCTGTGAGGACAAAACAGAACATTAGGCTACCTAACAGGACATTGAGAGGTCAAGACAACCTGATCTGAGCCTGTGGTTACTGGATGAAGGGAGAGACCTTTAAAAATCAGGAAGATGTTGGGATTCCACATATCAACTTCATCTATTTATAATTATTAATAGTAGAGCTTGTGAAACAGATATATAGAGTGGAAAGGCACTATATGATAGATAGATAGATAGATAGATAGATAGATAGATAGATAGATAGATAGATAGATAGATAGATAGATAGATAGATAGATAGATAGATAGATAGATAGATAGATTGATTTTTATTTGTCCAAATGAGATCTTTGGCTTTTTGCAGAATTTCTTTAAATAAATAATTTATGGATCTAAGAAGCAAGTTCTTTCTGAAACCTTTGTGTGGATTTGTAAACTAAAAATGGTTTTCCTATACAGAATCACTCAGAATAACCATTTTTACTCCTTTATTTTTAAGCGTAGGGCTACAGTTCACATATGTGGTATGGCTGTATAATAAATACATAAATTTCAGTTCTGGAGTATGTATGGTTCTTCCTTGCATTTTGTGAGAAATTCTTCTCTGTATTATTTTTTTTTTTTTAAGCTGGATTTATATAATATGGAAATTTAGTTGTTAAAAGGTCATTCTTATTATAATTATTAATATTTTTGTTGTTGAAGATTTCACATTTGTATTGTTTTAAATATTGATATGATTTATTTGGGGACAACAGTAATTAAAATGTATTAAAGGTAAAAGGCTAATTTTGGAGTGGGGGAGATTAGAATTTCACACTTCCTCTTTCTCTTTTAAAATGCTGCTGGTACATTCATGATTATAAATATGTATGTATGTGTATTTTGAGTTTATCTTTTATGTAACTGTTGGTTATTCTTGCAGTTTTGTGCTGTGTACATACAGTATATTTGAACTGCTTCTTTTTCTGTTTCTTGTACAGCACTTTGGTTCAGTTCTGGCTGCTGTTGTGAATGTGCTTTAAAAATAAAAATTGCCTTGCCCTGCTTCATAAAACATTATTTAATACATAACACTAAGAAGTGCAGATCTGAGACAAAGGACTGCAAAGATGAAGTTGATTTGCAACATTTATTACAAAAAAGTTAAAGAATATATAAAATAAAGAACAAGAATTGTAGGTTGTAACTGAACAATGAGGGACACGTATGTTTGTTAAATTTTCTCACTAAACACAGTCATTTTCCTTTTTCCTCTCATGTTATCTAGAAACAGATGCATGTCTATCATATGTGAAAAAAGGATGATGAAGGGTCTAAAGACATATTCCCTCACCTCTTCTTCTAGATATTCAGATAGCAACTCATATTTCTGAAGGGCCTCCTCAATGTCGTCTTTGTCCATTGACAGTAATGCAGGGAGTGAGATGTGCCCCCTGAACACACAAATGTTCTCAGCGCACCACTTCTCTGCCTCGGTAAGATGCTGAAGGATTCTGTGTTGCTGTAATATGTTTTATTAAAAAAAAGAAAATTCTTTAAATGGTTATTATAAAGCTTATAGCTTTTTCCTCCACATTTACAAGGAATGTAAGATAAGTAAAAAAAATAATGTATAACAAATTCGGAATATACTGTACATTATTAACATATTAACATTACTGCTTTCGATCACAGATTCTACACGTCTTCAATGTTTCTTACCACACACAATTATTAACACAGCACACAATGCATTTCAAATGTTTTAAGGCCTTTAAGAGTTGTACTGGTACTCCAGTTTGTCACAAGATGTAAAACAGGCTTTTACATTTACATCCAGTTTTTTTTCGCAGACCCGTTGGGGTCAGAGCGCAGGGTCAGCCATTGTACAGCGCCCCCTGGAGCAATTACAGGTTAAGGGCCTTGCTCAAGGGCCCAGCAGAGTAGGATTTCTTTTGGCACTGACGGGGATTCGAACCGGCAACCTTCCGGATACCAGCGCAGATCCCTAGCCTCAGAGCCACCACTCCGCCACCACTTTTAGTCTTTTGGGCTTTGACTCCTACTGGTTAGCGATTAAGAGTCGGCATCTGAGACAAGCATTAAGTCTTTTTATACATTTTATTCACTATACCATAGGCATTGTAAGCCAGCATCAACAAAATGGAATTCATCTTTCTTATGGAAGTTTATAAAATGAGGTGTCTGTACCTGCTCATCAGTGCCCTGTGCTGGATGTTGGAGAAGGGAGGCGGACGTTTCTTGTAAAAGTAAAGATCTCAAACCTGCATTGATGCAGTGCTATGGAACAGAATAGCAAGACTTTTTTGTTTTCATTTCAGATGTAGTGCCAAGTCTTTAATCATCTTCTGTCTTCTCATTAATGGCTCAATAAAGTCTAAACCTGAAAACAGAGAAAATAATATTTACCTAAGGAAATGTTAAAAAAGAACCAAAAGAATAAGCACAATAAATGACCCTGTCCTGGCTGTCCATTATTTCTGTACCTTCTAATTTTTTGTTTGGTTCTTGGCCTTCATTTAGAAAGGCGTTTGCTCGCTCAGTCTGATGTGAGCAGTTACTTCAGTGATTTGAAAAAGAAGCACTAAGTTTATAATGGTAAGCATTGTGACTATTTGTCTTTGATTTACAATATGGCTAAGTATATTTGCCACATTACCGCAGAACTAAATTAAAGTTATTACAGGAAATTTAAATGTCATTTACCCCTTGTGGCTGAAGTTCTCAAGTAACATTCTACACCAGCACTTCCTCAAAGCCAGCATGTCATTCTAAAGAGGACTGAGAAGAGTCACATTGTTAAAAGGAGTTTAATGTTACAAAAATATTTATGCAAACCATTATAAGCATTCATTTAAAATATCTGGATTTTGAAAGGTAGGCGTTTCTGGAACATCAAAACCACTAGGGACAGTATACTGAAATAAAATAAAAAAATACAAATATAATAAAATAAACATAACACAAATATCCAACACAAATTGTAGAAGGTGACAAAAATGAGAAACAGCATCCAGGTATAATCCTTCCTCTACAAATACCACAATGAAAGAAGAGAGGACTAAAGTTGAGACACACCTCATTAAAACTGAAGGGGGCCTTGAGGATGAAATACAGAGACTCCATTAAATGGTCCTTTGGAAACCTGGACACAACATTAAATACAGACATACATAAAAGATAGTTACAATATGAAATGGTCACACCATCGACATGACAATTCCACTGTCATGGCTATTCATCTGACTTGGAAGGCCTTAATACAAGGGGTAAAAAAATTAAAGGCAAATATTAAATACTGACATACAGTAAACTGTTCATAATGTCCACAAAGAGGACTATTTCATTTATGTTAGGTAGAATGCCCAAAGGGGACTGGGCGGTCTCGTGGCCTGGAACCCCTACAGATTTTATTTTTTTCTCCAGCCTTCTGGAGTTTTTTTTTGTTTTTTCTGTCCACCCTGGCCATCGGACCTTACTCCTTTTTATGTTAACTAAGGTTGTCTTATTTTAATTTCTTATTTGTCTTTTATTCTTCTTTTCTTCATTATGTAAAGCACTTTGAGCTACTTTTTGTATGAAAATGTGCTATATAAATAAATGTTGTTGTTGTTGTTGTTGTAATGACTTTTAAACAAAAACAACGATGGAAATGGTGACTGGTGACACACCCTGTGTTACATCTGTAAATAGTAAAACCTGCCAAACAACGGAAAATGCAGGATGAGCTCAGCTTTTTGAACTGTATTTAAAAAAGTTCAGAAATCTAAACGTCACTATTGTTAGACAATGTGGCCTTCATGACTCAGGATGCTGAGGTCTTTTTGCTTTTTACAAAGAGGACACTTGGACTCGTTTTGATATTTAATCAATGTAATCAGAGCTGGTTTTATATTCTCTGCCTTTATGGAGAAATGTGACTGTGGAAATGAAGATAAAAATAATATGTACAGTAATACTCATTTGGCCCAAAGTGCTATCGTGCTTTTATAAATAGCTAACTTAACTACAGAACAATCAATTTAAATAAGATATTTAACAAACGTTAATGACGACGATAAACATAAATACCTTCCGCGCCTCCTGCCTTCCACGCCACGCCCCCAGCATTCGCGTCCGTCCTCTGTCACATCGCTTTCGTTGAAAAACTAGTAACGTTGATTTACCATGTAACCCTAAAAGACGATATTAATACGACTTCCTGCAATCACGAGGTAAGAATCCGAGTTTCTCTTTATGGTATTACTGTCGTGTTTACTTTTAGAAACAAAAAACAGTTTTATAATTTATGAGTCAGGATTCGATAGTTAAAAGAAAGAGGGCATAACATATTTTTAGATTAAGGAAACCCCATACTAAATATGAATGCTCTAATTGCTATTATAGTGAATTCTATCATTCAAAATATTTGAAATTATTTTTATGGTACTTTTGTACTAAACGGCATGTCTGACATTATTTCTGGAACCTCGTTCAATAAAGGAAAATTCCGTTAATGACATTAATTTATTATGTTACAAAATAAATGATGATCAATAACACAACAAAGCAATCAACAGGCATGAAAATGAAGGTCTAAACTTTCGAGTTCAAAAGAAACTTTTAAAATTGTTTATATTGAACAATTTTTTAAATGATCCAGCTTACTAATACAGTTCATACTTTCATTTCCATTGTCTGTCTTGAATTGTGTTTTCTTAATTTTGTTCTGCGCTGCTGGTATAATGTTGATAAATTTCAAGTGGAGTTATTAAACTTTCAAACGTTTACCTGATTTTTTATTTTAATGCATAATTGTTCTCCCTGGGACCCAAACTTATAAATATGTACTTATCAAAAAAAGTGAAGCGAATCTCTCAAATTGCTTAATAGATATTATATCGTTTGTTTTTCTAAAGAAATGCAAACATTTGCATTATTGAAAGTTGCACTTCCATAAACCGTTGTTTTTATTTATTTTGAAACTGAACTAACAGATTTTAAACTTAACTTTAAAAATGTTTTGTTTGGGTCGATACAATAATTACAAATCAATTTTTTAGTGATTTTAAATCATTTAATCGCCATATACCATTTCTTGTATTAGGAATTTGTCATTTGTTGCATACCCCAACTTACTCTCCAAACGGAGATGTACTTTTTTGTTAATAAGATTACCGTTATTAGGTCATCGGTGTCACTGCCTGCTCAGGATTCTTCCCATAGTGTGTTCAGCTGTCTTTGACCACTTTGTGCCTGCGTGTGTCATCGTCTCTGTTGTCTGATTTGGTGTAACGCCTGAATCCTACAAAGTGTCCCCTGGTCAGTGTCCCCTCTTGATTAGTTAAGGGGTTTTTTGATTCTGTCAGACCAAGTATTGTTACCTTAATAAATGCTAGCTTGATTTCTGGTTGTGTTCCTGCTGCCTTGAAACACGCTGTGGTGCAGAAACGTATTATAAAAAACAAAATAAGGACCCTCTAATGTGTCAAATTTCAGGCCAATTTCTAAACTGCCTTTTTTATCTAAAGTCTTTGAAAAACTTGTCCTAACTCAAACATTTCTAGATGAAAATAGTATTCTGGAAAAATTCCAATCCAGATACAGATGTTCTTGCAGCACTGAAACAACCTTGTTAAAGGTTAACAGTGACCTCTTCCCAATTAATAATCCTGGAGATTCTGCCATTCTTGTACTGCTAGATCTTACCTCAGCTTTTGATGCTGTGGATCTTATGATTCTTATATCCTGCCTTGAACAGTATGTAGTCATCCAAGGTAATGCCCTGAAATGGTTTAAATCTTATCTAAGAAATAGGAATGTTTCTATTCATTTGGGTGAGTTCTCATCCTCTGTAGCTCCTCTTACTTGTGGGGTTCCATCCTTGGACCAGCTATCTTTTTGATAGGCATATTACCTTTAGGCTCCATTGTTACCAAGTATGGCTTCTCTATACTGATGACACTTAAATATATTTGCCACTAAAATCAAAGCGAGAAAATACAGACTCTCCATGTGTGCTTGAATGATATTAAAACCTGGATGGCAGTGCATCTTCTTAAACTAAATGATAATAAAACTGTGATCATGGTGTCCAAGAGTTAAGAAAGTTTGAGTGTCTCTGATGTTGCTCTTGGACCCCTTTCCATATACGTATCATAAAGCTTCAGTTAGCCCAGGTGTGATCTGTGACAGCTCATTCAAACTCGACAGACAGATAAATTGTGAAGTTAAATGAAGCTTTTTCCAGCTGAGACTTTAAGGTAAAGGTTTTTCTTTCTTTCTGTGATCTTGAAAAGGCCATCCAAGCTTTTACAGCATCTCATTTGGACTATTGCAGTTCTTTGTATGTAGGTATTGGTCAAGCCCTGTTACGACACCTACAACTATTCCACAACTTTGCTGTTCACTTATTGAAGGCTCTCGTAAGTGTGGCCATATTTCACCAATACTGACCTCACTTCACTGGCTTCTGGTCCATTTCAGAATTGATTTTAAAATTCTGTTTCTTGTTTTCAAATGTTTGAGTGGATCAGCCCCATCTTGCCTCTTGGAACCTCTTCACTTGTATGTGCCAACAAGGTCCCTGTGGTCTACTAGCCCGATGCTCTTAGTTGTGCCGAGGTCGAGGCTGAAGCAAAGGAGGAATTGGGTGCTTGTGGTGGCTGCTCCTTTTCTCTGGAATGGCTCTCCTTATTATATTAGGTCTGTTCCATCACAGGCCATTTTTAAGTCATCATTAAAGTCTTATTTCTTCTTGCTGCCATTTGACCCTGCAAGAGGTTGACATTGTTTGTATATGTTGGCTCACGTACATTCAGGATTATAAATATGTATATATGGGTATTGTAAGTTTATCTTTTATGTAATGGCTGGTTATTCTTGCAGTTTTGTGATGTGTACATACGGTGTATTTGAACTGCTTCTTTTACCCTTTCTTGTACAGCACTTTGGTTCAGTTCTGGCTGCTGTTGTAAATGTGGTTTATAAATAAATATTGCCTTGCCCTGCTTTATAAAACATTATTTTAATACATAACACTAAGACAATGGACTGTAAAGATGAAGTTGGTTTGAAACATTTATTACAAAAAAGTTAAAGAATATATAAAATATAGAACAAGAACTGTAGGTTGTAACTGAACAATGAGGGACATGTATGTTTGTTACATTTTCTCACAAAACTCAGTCATTTTCCTGTTTCCTCTCACGTTATCTAAAAACAGATGCATGTCTTCCATATGTGAAAAAAATATGTCTAAAGACATATTCTCTCTCCTCTTCTTCTGGAAATTCAGATAGCAAATCAGATTTCTGAAGGGCCTCCTCAGTGTCGTCTTTGTCCATTGACAGTAATGCAGGGAGTGAGATTCGCCCTCTGAACACAGAAATGTTCTCAGCACACCACTTCTGTGCCTCGGTGAAATGCTGAAGGATTCCATGCTGCTGTAATACATTATATTAAAAAAGAAAGAAAGGAAATTCTTTAAATGGTCATCATAAAGCTCATAGCCTTTTACTCCACATTTACAAGGAATGTAAGGAAAGTAAAAAAAATAATGTACAGTAAATTTAATTATACATTATTAACATTACTGCTTTTGATCACAGATTCTACAAGTCTTCAATGTTTCTTAAAATACACTATTATTAATACAGCACACAATGTATTTCAAATGTTTTAAGGCCTTTAATAGTTGTACTAGTACTACAGTTTGTCAGAAGATATAAAACAGGCTTTAAGTCTTTTGGGCTTTGACTCCTACTGCTTAACTATTAACAGTCGGCATCTGAGACAAGCATTAAGTCTTTTTATACATTTTATTCACTATACCACAGGCATTGTAAGCCAGTATCAACAAAATGTAATTTATCTTTCTTATGGAAGTTTATAAAATGAGGTGTCTGTACCTGCTCATCAGTGCCCTGTGCTGGATGTTGGAGAAGGGAGGCGGACGTTTCTTCTGAAATAAAAAATCTGAAATCTGCAGAATGCAGTGCTATGGAACAGAATAGCAAGACATTTGTTCATTTCAGATGTAGTGCCAAGTCTTTACTCTGTTTTCTCATTAATGGCTCAATAAAGTCTAAACCTAAAAACATAGAAAATAATATTTACCTAAGGAAATGTTAAAAAAGAACCAAAAGAATAAGCACAATAAATGAGCCTGTCCTGGCTGTCCATTATTTCTGTACCTTCTAATTTTTTGTTTGGTTCTTGGCCTTCATTTAGAAAGGCGTTTGCTCGCTCAGTCTGATGTGAGCAGTTACTTCAGTGATTTCAAAAAGAAGCACTAAGTTTATAATGGTAAGCATTGTGACTATTTGTCTTTGATTTACAATATGGCTAAGTATATTTGCCATATTGCTGCAGAACTAAATTAGAGTTATTAAAGGAAATTTAAATTTCATTTACCCCTTGGTGCTGGAGTTCTCAAGTAACATTCTACACCAGCTCTTCCACAAAGCCAGCATGTCATTCTAAAGAGGACTGAGCAGAGTCACGTTGTTAAAAGGAGTTTAATGTTACAAAAATATTTATGCAAACCATTATAAACATACATTTAAATGATCTGGATTTTGAAAGGTAGGCGTTTCTGGAACTTCAAAACCACTATGGACAGTATGTTGAAATTAAAAAAAAAACAAATATAATAAAATAAGTTAAACATAACACAAATATCCAGCACAAATTGTAGAAGGTGACAAAAATCGGAACCAGCAACCAGATATAATCCTCCCTCTACAAATACTACAATGAAAGAAGAGACGACTAAAGTTGAGACACAACTCATTAAAACTGAAGGGGGCCTCGAAGATGAAATACAGAGACACCACAAAATAGTCCTTTGGAAACCTGGACACAACATTAAATACAGACATAAAAAAAATGATAGTTACAATATGAAATGGTCACACCATCAACATGGAAATTCCACAGCCATGGCTATTCATTTGGCTTGGAAGGCCCTAATACATCCATCCATTATCCAACCCGCTATATCCTAACTACAGGGTCACAGGGGTCTGCTGGAGGCAATACCAGTCCACCGCAGGGCGCACACACACCAAGCACACACTAGGGAGGCCCTAATACAAGGGGTAAAAAAATTTAATCAAAGAAAAATATTAAATACTGACATACAATAAACTGTTGACAATGACTTTTAAACAAAAACAACAATAGAATTGGCCACTTGGGACACACCCTGTGTTACATCTGTAAATAGTAAAACCTGCCAAACAACGGAAAATGCTCAGCTTTTTAATCTGTATTTAAAAAAAGTTCCAGTTCAGAAATCTAAAAGTCAGTATTGTTTGCAAGCACACACTCTTAGCATACCCTGTACATATACTACCTGCATACTTGACAATGTGGGCTTCATGACTCTGAAGGTGACGTAGCAGGATGCTGTAGTCTCTGTGCGTTTTACAAAGAGGGCACTTGGATTCATTTGGATATTTAATCAATGTTATCAAAGTTGTTTTTGTATTCTCTGCCTTTATGGTGAAATGTGACTGTGGAAATCAAGACAAAAATAATATGTAATACTAATTTGGCAGAAAGCGCTAACGTGCTTTTATAAATAGCTAACTTAACTAAGTTAAGATAAGATATTTAACATACGTTAATGACGACGATAAACATAAATACCTTTCATATTGTACACTAACATTGCAGATTCTCTACATAGCATCTCATAAATAAGTGAAAAAGTTAATATAGATGAAATAATACGGCAAATATTAAAAAGAAACAATACAAAAGGTAAAAAATAATTAAAACGATATGCTTAAAAATAGGATATGTCAGTAATGACGATAAACAGAGAACACTTGGATTCGCTATACTATATATAATTGTACATCTCATTAGTTTTGTTTAATGGATCTAAAGTTTCTTTAAATATACTGAGCGTTTTATTCTGTGAGTCCATACCTGGTTCTGTTGTGTCATTGCTCCGTGTGGGAAAACGTTTTCAGCTCCTTTTCTTTTTCGAATTAGAAAAACTGTACAGCACTGTGGGGCGGACTGTGGAAGACAGGAGGCGTGGAAGGCCAAGTCTGCGACCTGCAGCCGGACCCTTCTCGCTGACTGCGCAGATATCAATGACGTCATTACGCAAGCGTGACTCAAAATCACGTGACGGGCGCATTTGAAGCAAGCCTCGAAGCGGCGCTTCGATCTCCAGTGCTTCGAAAGCTCGACACAGTGTCGAAACCTGAGTATCGAGCGGCCCATCACTACATTACAGTACTTTGCTTCGGTTTGTTCAAAAAGTAGTCTACGGCAGTCTTTTGGTGTTTATTTTGTGTTTGAAAGCTAACGAATAGTGAGTGATAATGTCCGGTCGCGGAAAAGGAGGAAAGGACCTTGGCAAAGGTGGTGCTAAACGCCATCGTAAAGTTCTTTGTGACAATATCCAGGGTATAACAAAGCCTGCCATTCGCCGCTTAGCTCGTCGAGGTGGAGTAAAAAGAATTTCTGCCCTTATATACGAAGAAACTCGCGGAATACTTACGGTTTTTCTGGAGAATGTGATTCGAGATGCCGTTACTTACACAGAACACGCAAAAAGGAAAACCGTCATTGCTATGGAGGCGGCAGCGTGGTTTCAGTAACAGTCGCCCTGGATGACGTCAGCCGTACGCGATCATAGCTACACACGACAGGAAGCTATGAACCGCACAGTGAAAAAGATTATGGGGTAACCCTTATCTCATACGTACGTGAATATGTCACGTTCGTACGAGATAATGTTGGATTAAAAAATTACAAACGGGCGCTTCGGGGCTGCCTAATTACGACCTTACCAAGGGTTCGGCGCTTCAGTTTGACGCCACTTACAGCTCTTGTAGAGCGGTGATATAAAAAGCAGACGGCTGGGCTTTTATTTATTAAAGTAGTGTGGGATGGTAGGAGATGGGTTTAACTGCAGCCTGCAATTCGTATGATGTGCGTCTGATAATGCCGACAACATTAATCACGAAATGCCCATCGCGTACCCCGTTACACCATGGTTAAGATTAGGCTTGTGGGAGGGTAAGGGTTTAGGTACGTGCTTTATGTTTACAGGTATTCGTCTGCATACTCGTACGGAGCCCCTGAGTTGAAGCAGTAAAAAGAAGACCCCAGAGCTGTCATGAAGGACAGGCTTTATCTTCTCACATTTGTTCGATTCTGCTGTTCTGCTTTAACTGCTGAAATCAACTGGATGTGCTGCCACTTTGAGCTGTTGGTGTTTTTTGCAAACTTTGAATTTTACTTCAGTTTGTTTGACATCGTCATATTCTTTGCATCAATATGTTTTGATTGTGCACGTGCAGCCAGCTGCCCAAACTATAGTGTTTGCTCGACTGTTTGAAAGTTGTATTTGGTTTTCAAATAAATAAATATAAATTTGTAATTTTCATATCTGCATGTTGCTTTAAAACTTTAATTTGAATTAAACAAATCAAAAAAAAAACAAACAGAACCTAGCCCCAGTTGGTAGGACATCATAGAGTGCATTAGCGCCACCTACTGTGCTGGAGTCTGCTGTAACTTTCAACAAAAAAAACATCATAAAGTCCAAAGCCTTTTGAAAACTCCAATGAGCATTCAGGTTGGTTCCATTGACTTCTCCATCTTAAAATATGTTTAACAATAAATTGCTGCTGTCCTAAAAATCTCAGTTTCTCAGATCAAATCTCCTCTCTGCTCCTGGTGCACAGCACGTCCCTCAATATACAGAATGTCCCACTGTGTTAGATAAACGCGTTTTCTACAAACACTCGTGTCAAGCGTATTCACTCTGAATAAAGAGCCACTCAGTCCAGCGTGTCTAAGATATAATCGTGTTGTAATTCTCATCATTTCCTCCCTTCTCTTACTTCTCACACTCTTTTATTTCCCAGCACTCTCTCTGTTTCATGACGATGTCTTCCTTTCTTTTCTTTATCCCAGCTCTGTGGCTGAACTGATTTTTTAATGATGGCTTTTTCTTCCACTTTAACTCAATGCTGTCCCACTCCATTTCTACTCTAAAGGTGTTTTCACACTCGTAGTCTGCTGGCTTTGTGTCAAATCAGCAGAAGATCAATGACTTTCTTTCAGTCTCCAGTTAGTTCTGTTGAGATTCACACAGCAGACTTTCAAGTGAACCACAAGTCACAATAAGCGCCCTGTCGATGTGCCGTGGACTTTCATTGGGCAGAAACAATTTTCTCACAAAAAAAATCATCATGAAGGGTCGACAAGAGCTGATTTTGTGCCCCCCCCCCCCCCCCCAATATTTGCAGTGATGATGTAGCGTGTTTGTGAACAGATGGTGATGTTTTGAGAACTACAAGAGGACATAACAGTGATGATTTCCTATAACACAGAAAGCACACGTTTCATCTGGACGACTCCACAGAAGATGATGAGCTTTGATGAGGACATACACTGATGTGACCTCTTCAATGTCATGTTGACAGTGACACTATTACAAGTGTTTACTCTCGACTAGCCTACTACATCAAGTCACATCTCTACTGTCTTTAAGGCTGAAAATATTTGTTAATAATGTTCACATTGGGATGGTGTCGAGATCGGGGCCTGGAGGGATACCCAGTTTATCCATCTCACTCTTTCCCAGGCTATGTGGTGAGAGATGTGGAGGCAATGGTGTCCTTAGTGCCCTTAAGGGTCACCCTGTAGTTCCAGATCTCTGATGCTGTCACCTGTTGTTGCGACTTTATCAGGTGTAGTCACCTGTTGCAGGCCATTGTCACACAGTTCTGTGTTTAACATCCCTAATCCTGCTTAGCCCTTCAATGAAACTCCTGAGTTGAGAATATTTGCACCTCAACCTCTGAGACCAGAGAAATGTAAGAATCAAATCCATCTTAATATTGAAAATGCTTAGCGTATTTATTAAAGTACAATTCAGAGTTAAAAAGATTTAAATGCAAAATGTAACTAATAAAAAAATTACATTCTTAAAGCAGTTGAGCAGCAATGACAGGCTTCAGGCCTTCCTCTCTATCTCTATCAAGGTGGTCTCTCTTTATTACAAGTCTCATTCTGTTTATATTAGAAATATTTTGTACTCTAATGTCCTGATCCTCCCATTCCTTGGTTGATTTTTCACCAACACTGGACTTTCCCTTCTGTGGTGGTCTACCACTTCCCTTCAGTTTGTTACTCCCAAATGTAATGGCTGAAAAGATGGTCTTCTTGTTCTACATTTGTCAGATGCCTAAAGGTAAACGTGACTCTTCAGAAGGTCAGTTCCCTGAGTCATCCAACAGTACAAAAGGAGCTGCGCTCTTTAGCTGACATTAAAATCCTCCTGTTCAGATCAGGGGGGTATTTTTCGTACGTGGATTACTTGTTTAGCCGGATGTAATTGTTGACGATTTGGCCTGATCCTGGATCTGTCGGTTTTTCGAAACTCATGCTGATGTGTTGTCATAGCAACACATCCTAATCCTCAGACCTGCTCGATGTAAACAAGGATTAGTTTACACACGTAATCAGTGTTCGTGCGTGGAATTCATCCAGTCATGACTTCGCCGTTCATGAATAAGCGACCAATTGATATCGCTACGCAAATTATAAGAAGAGAATTTCATATAGAGAGGGTTTGCGCGATTGGCAAGATCCTTTATTGCTCCCGGAGGAAATTCTTTTCGAAAGATACCACTTTAGCCGAGGGGGAATATTGTACCTCAAAAATTTATTAGCTCCTTATATTCGAAGTCAAACTAGGCGAAGTTGGGCTCTCACAACCACACAGACAGTATGCATTGCTTTGAGGTTTTCTACAAGCGGCACTTTTTTTGTATACTGTAGGCGATGCAGAAATTCGAACTAAAAGTGCAGTTTGCCAGGCAATTTGTAAAGTCTGTTTGGCTCTGAAACATTTCCTTCGGGTTTTCATTGTGTTTCCTGGACACCTGCGTGTGCAGACAACAAAAGAGGCGTTTCATGCCATTGCAGGTAGGTAATACATAGGCTACAACACCCACAGCTCCATAAAGAATCTCACAATCAGTCTAACATTCTCATTACCAGGGTTTCCAAATGTGATTGGGGCACATGGGACTGATCAGAGTGGAGGTTGATCAAACATTATTTGGAAAATGTACCTCTCCTCCTGATGAATAATCAGACACGGTGTCTTCATCAAATATTTGACCTTTGTCAATATCTCATTGGTCAAACACAGGTTCAAGGGATATGACATTCCCTGCAACTGACCCAACAAAAAAGAGGGCTATATGGAACATACCTATGGCACACATCGATGACAAATACAGTAATCCCTCCTCCATCGCGGGGGTTGCGTTCCAGAGCCACCCGCGAAATAAGAAAATCCGCGAAGTAGAAACCACATGTTTATATAGTTATTTTTATATTGTCATGCTTGGGTCACAGATTTGTGCAGAAACACAGGAGGTTGTAGAGAGACAGGAACGTTATTCAAACACTGCAAACAAACATTTGTCTCTTTTTCAAAAGTTTAAACTGTGCTCCATGACAAGACAGAGAAGAATGCAAACATACCTTCCTCTTCAAAGGAGTGCGTGTCAGGAGCACTGGCTGTCACAGAGATAGAGAAAAGCAAACAAATCAATAGGGCTGATTGCTTTTAAGTATGCGAAGCACCGCGGCACAAAGCTGTTGAAGGTGGCAGCTCACACCCCCTCCGTCAGGAGCAGACAAAGAGAGAGAGAGAGACAGAGTTTGTTTTTCAATCAAAAATCAATACGTGCCTTTCGAGCTTTTAAGTATGCGAAGCACCGTGCAGCATGTCATTTCAGGAAGCAGCTGCACAAAAGGTAACAACGTGAAGATAATCTTTCAGCATTTTTAGACGAGCGTCCGTATCGTCTAGGTGTGCGAACAGCCCCCCTGCTCAATCCCCCTACGTCAGGATAAGAAAAAGTCAGCGCAAGAGAAAGAGAAAAGCAAGTTGGGTAGCTTCTCAGCCATCTGCCAATAGCGTCCCTTGTATGAAATCAACTGGGCAAACCAACTGAGGAAGCATGTACCAGAAATTAAAAGACCCATTGTCCGCAGAAACCCGCGAAGCAGCGAAAAATCCGCGATATATATTTAAATATGCTTACATATAAAATCCGCGATGGAGTGAAGCTGCGAAAGGCGAAGCGCGATACAGCGAGGGATTACTGTATATGCAATGACCATCCTTTACCTGAAATGAAGTGACCACTGCATCCTGCCACTGGTTCTGAGGAGGAGCTTCCCCCTGGAATGCCCTCAGAAACAGGGCGATGGCCATTTTGCTGGAGAGCCAGCTCTTCTGCAGGGGTTAGGTCTGGACCACGTGGACCTCCAGCTGTTTTTTGCTTGTCTGCCTCCTTATTAGCTTTAAAATTAATGTTCTTTACATTATATATGATTCTTTATGTCAACAATTCTTTAAATAGTTATATACCAATATTTACCAGTTTGAAGTATATTCTTTTACTTTAACCTGTTCCCATGTTCTCCTTGTGCTCACATTTGATCTGGAATTATGACATATTAAATAATAATTAATCTGACACATAGGAAATGAAACGCTGCATTCAGTAAGTACAATGCACACTACTTAGCATTTAATTTGTCGGCCACTTTTTGCCAGCTGTCTTTTCTGGTCTGGGCTGCTTTTGCAGTGTTACCCCTTGTGCATATTAAATCTTGAAATTCTTCATGTCCTTCGAATAAAAGGTTTTGTGTGAAATTTTATGCGCCCGTTCTTTTGTCATTTTGTTGCAGCCTATCAAAGACTTGCTGATCATGTTTTCTAGACTCGATATATATGGGCTTTTCAATCAGTCCGGGGGCGCGTATTCATCTCGGATGATTAGATCCAGCTCGACTAATCTACTACACAGCTGAGTTTGAAAAACCATGAGTGTCACCGGCATTAACTTATCCAAGATGAGGCACCTGATCTCGGATGATTTAAGCGACGTACGAAAAATACCCTCAAGGACTCAGTCAGGGTCGGTGCCACCATTAAAGTAAATTAGGCATTGGTTTAGGGCACCCATCATAAGGGGGGAAACCCAGCCAGCTTAGCTGCTGAACAGTTGATTGGCCTTGAGTGCCATTTTTCGATTGTTTGCTTTCTGAAGAGGTCTGTATTTGTATTTATTTCTAAGCTGTTAATTACACAATACGAAAAAAAAAAAAACAATGAAATGAGACAGAATGAGCAAGCTGTACATTCCTGTTTCATACTTCAGATGTCACAGCTATCTCCTGCCACGCACACAAAACATTTAAGGGCTTCGTGTCTCCATCTTCTATCTTTTCCATGCAATCACACTGTGCAGATGTCTTGCTCGTCTTGTCCTGAGTAATTTTGTTTTGGTGGAGGAAGCTCAGATTTCTGACATGCAAACAATTGTAAGTTTCGAGTATTGTGGCTTGAGTGATACATTTACGCTTTGAACTTTTCTAATTGTTGTATATTGTGTCGAATCAACTAGTGATTCAATTTTTTTTTTATTCTTTGAGTTTTATTACAGTATTTCTGCTTATTAATACCATTCATATTATAAAGATAAATAATTCTGTTTAAACAGCTTTAGAGATAACATAAAAAAACATTCCATTTTGCCACCTTATTTAGAAAACTTATTTCTGTCAATTTATATTGATTGGAATTATTGTTTCCTTTTCCTCAAAATAACTTCACACCAGTACTGGACTCAATTGTTAAGTTTCCCATATTGACAGTCATGTCATCACAAGGCAGTTTTAGTATTTTGTGATGGGGATCTCTCCATTTCATCTCCCACCCAATCCATTTTTTAGGCCGCGCTTTCACTAGTGGGCCAGTGTGGTCTGCTTTCATGACAATGTCCACTTCACATTTACTACATGATGTCAAAGTTAATGTGTCCACAGTGTGCCAGAGCAGCAAATGTAGTGAGAGGACACCAGCTGTGTGTGTGTCACTATGATGGTTTAAGATGAGGGCTTTGATTATCAGTTACACACAAAATGAATTTCTGATCAGCTCTCTATGTGGTCTGCTCGACCCGATCACAAGGGTTTCTGTTTTAAGGCGGTCCACTGAGATCTAATGGTGAGCGACATAAAGAAGCTCTGAGGCTGAGTCCACTGCAATGACTAATCAGATGGACTGCCATTGTACTTCAGCAAGGTGTTTTAGGTGTGCATGTGTAGATTTATTTAGATCACCAACTTTACAATATCATGTAGTATAACAACAAGAATTATTCCTATTTGTGCAACATTTCCTGTAGTTACATCAGTCCCATATTGGATCACAGTCATACATCACACAGACAGCTCCAGAGTTCACTTATATGTACCACACTGAGACCACCATTTGTAAAACATCTCAGTCCGGCTGTTTTGGTCCTCACTCAAGTTTAATTGGTGTGCTCATATCATCGACTTAAACAAACCAAACTACTTGGAAATTTGCTCCAGAGTTCAAAAAGAGCAATTAAAACAAAATAAGAGTGAAAATGCTTTGAATTTAAAGTGACTTCTTCCCTAAGATGTCAGCTATGTTATTCCAAACAATAAGAAATAAACACTTATGCTTCGGCTATTCACTCTCCACAGATGTCATGTCTACCTCCAGACATGTCCAATCTCTAAAATGTCTGGCATATGGTTAAAATTTCCCATTTTAATACTTGTAAGTGCTGATTATGAATTGGAACATGCAAGTACAAATTTATGGCGTACATTTGTACCGATTATTATAACTGTGGTCATCTCAGACTGTCTGATAAGCTTCATAAAATGTTAATCTGAAACATAGGAGTAGACACTGAAGCAGCTTTGTGGCATGCAATTGGGTCTTTTCAACCATCTGTAAAGATTTGAAGTGAATTCAGCTAATTTACTTTAATATAGTTGACTTCACTGAGTGCAAGTGTAAAATGCTGTGACAAAATCTCAATTACAAATGTTACTTATTACATAATAAATATATAAAGATGCAAAGTACTTTAAAACTGATTAACATAAATGGAGCCCAGAATTGAAAGAATTGTTGAACTGTGGCCTGGTGACATCCGAGGAGAGGAAAACAAAAACTCATTCAGTCACATCAACTGAGAAGACAAACTGGGGGCCTGTGATCAGTGAGAACAGAGAAAGTTAAAAACAAAGTCAGATGTGGTCAGAGTCCTGGAGACCTTGGCTAACTGTGTGCTCACCTGCTCCTGGTCATTCGAAAAATTGACTCAATGCTGGGCCATATAATCTGATCAAAGAATCTTTCCATCTGATAAGTCCAATGCTCCTTCATCTCAGATGAATCTTCATACGTAGGAGAGCAGCTGGCAATAGTGCAGTGGCACCAAGTGAAACATCCAGACAGCTCTGGAGTCCCTCACTTTCTGTACTGCTGGACTTTCCATCACTGTTTTGTCCACATGTTCATTTTCTCTCCTCATCGCATGACAATACCACATCTTACTTTCCATTACTTTCTTAGATATCGCTCACACTTTTGTTGTAGCTCTGATTGTCTTATTTCATATTCTGTCCTTTTTTGTAACTCTACACATCCATCTCCACATTTTCATTTCTGCCACTTCCAACTTCTTCTTCACTCCTTTACTGTCCATGTCTCAGCTCCACACATCATTGCTAGTCTTACCAATGTCTTAAAAACCGCACCTTTAACCTTTACCTTATTTCTTTGATCACACAATACTCCTGAAACCTTCTTCCAATTGTACCATCCACACTGTAGTATATATTTTGTCTCTGCATCTAATTCTCCATCTGGGGCTACCTCTGATCTTAAATATTTAATGTTTTGTATTCACAGAAATGAAAGACATACATTGTGCAAATAAATATAACTAGCCGACGCCCGCCGTAGCACACGGCGGTGTAAGAATAGGAACGGAAAACGGTGAGAAAGGAATTCAGAAATCAAGAAGAAATAAATACTCCTTGAAAGACGCAGTTTTGAATATTGTAGGTGTTTTGGTGGAGACGACAGATAATAAGTCGAAAGATCTGACCCTAAAAAAAGCCACGAACAACTGACCAGGGCTGAAGAGTGGTTGTTAGAATTATTGTGACGAGTAAACAGCATGTGGACATGAGGAAGGCCGCGCTTCTGAAATTCGATTACGTAATCAATAAGAACCCCAAAAAGATGTTGTTGTAGAATGTCTGTAAGTAATTCCTTCATCTTAACCCAAAACACTCGTACTACAATATCAGGTCTGTGCTCCGGTCTTTGGCTATCCGACAGTCCATGTAGAATTACATGTGAAAGTGATAAATAAATCAGGCTTTCCGAATTTACGTACTATGGCCATGGCATCCTGATAGTTTTGTTTCATGTATCTTGGACTTCCTGGAAATGTGGACGGTAATCTGATCATTATTCCTACACGTACGTTGTTATTTTCAGCCTTTGCTTGCAGTGTGTCTGATAGTCCTTTGTGTTGTTCCACGCGCAGATCTTGTTGATGTGATCTGAGATCGTTGAGACGCGCGCCCTCTGTTTTAACATACGCATCTACGACGGACTGTTGGAATAGTTTACCGCTGGAGTGTAAAATACTAAATGTATTCCTCATTGCTAATCTGTACGCGTACAATTGCCGTTGAGTAAGCCTGATTCGCTTGCCGGTTCTTTTATCGGGAACATGTTGTAAATCTTTATGCCAGCCAATGTGTCCATAAGGGAATAAAAGTGTGTAAACCACAGGATCGCAATTCATATTGAGCGTGGAAATCTGTTTACGGGAGTTGCCTATGGGATAGATGCAAATGTCCCTTTCGGCAGGCGGTTCGCCGTCTTCTCTGACGAAAATCTCTGCAACATCGGTGTGACATGTCGGGACATTGTATCGTCGTAAATCCTGATCAGGGTATTCCTTGAAAACCATTCGTACAGATGCTGTTGGATTGGACTGAGCGATTTCATGCGTGTGTTTGTATAATTTAGCGAAGGGGTTGATGGTCCTGAGCATGGAATCTAGCTGGACTCTGGAGAAGTACATTTTCGCTGCATGCAGAGTTTGATTTATTTTGTAAGCGTACTTCAGTAGCTTGTCGAGAAATGCCATGTCGGCTGGGGACTGGTTTTGAAATGGAAGCAGGACGAACCAGAAGAGAAATATATATAAGAGATGGAGTAGTCCTTCAATTTCGCATATACATGCGAATAATTTAATAAAATTATTGACTTTAAAATCCTGCTTACGGTTTACAAAGCCTTAAATAATCTCACCCAATCTTATACAGTGGGTACGGAAAGTATTCAGACCCCCTTCAATTTTTCACTCTTTGTCATATTGCAGCCATTTGCTAAAACCATTTAAATTAATTTTTTCCCTCATTAATGTACACACAGCACCCCATATTGACAGACAAAAAAAAGAATTTTTGAAATTGTTGCAGATTTATTAAAAAAGAAAAACTGAAATATCACATGGTCCTAAGTATTCAGACCCTTGGCTCAGTATTTAGTAGAAGCACCCTTTTGAGCTAATACAGCCATGAGTCTTCTTGGGAAAGATGCAACAAGTTTTTCACACCTGGATTTGGGGATCCTCTTCCATTCCTCCTTGCAGATCCTCTCCAGTTCTGTCAGGTTGGATGGTAAACGTTGGTGTACAGCCATTTTTAGGTCTCTCCAGAGATGCTCAATTGGGTTTAAGTCAGGGCTCTGGCTGGGCCATTCAAGAACAGTCACAGAGTTGTTGTGAAGCCACTCCTTCGTTATTTTAGCTGTGTGCTTAGGGTCATTGTCTTGTTGGAAAGTAAACCTTCGGCCCAGTCTGAGGTCCTTAGCACTCTGGAGAAAGTTTTTGTCCAGGATATCCCTGTACTTGGCCGCATTCATCTTTCCCTCGATTGCAACCAGTCGTCCTGTCCCTGCAGCTGAAAAACACCCCCATAGAATGATGCTGCCACCGCCATGCTTCACTGTGGGGACTGTATTGGACAAGTGATGAACAGTGCCTGGTTGTCTCCACACATACCGCTTAGAATTAAGGCCAAAAAGTTCTATCTTGGTCTCATCAGACCAGAGAATCTTATTTCTCACCATCTCAGAGTCCTTCAGGTGTCTTTTAGCAAACTCCATGCGGGAGTTGGCCTTAATTCTAAGCGGAGACAACCAGGCACTGTTCATCACTTGTCCAATACAGTCCCCACAGTGAAGCATGGTGGTGGCAGCATCATGCTGTGGGGGTGTTTTTCAGCTGCAGGGGTGGGACGACTGGTTGCAATCGAGGGAAACATGAATGCGGCCAAGTACAGGGATATCCTGGACAAAAACCTTCTCCAGAGTGCTAAGGACCTCAGACTGGGCTGAAGGTTTACCTTCCAACAAGACAATGACCCTAAGCACACAGCTAAAATAACGAAGGAGTGGCTTCACAACAACTCTGTGACTGTTCTTGAATGGCCCAGCCAGAGCCCTGACTTAAACCCAATTGAGCATCTCTGGAGAGACCTAAAAATGTCTGTCCACCAACGTTTACCGTCCAACCTGACAGAACTGGAGAGGATCTGCAAGGAGGAATGGCAGAGGATCCCCAAATCCAGGTGTGAAAAACTTGTTGCATTTTTCCCAAGAAGACTCATGACTGTATTAGCTCAAAAGGGTGTTTCTACTAAATACTGAGCAAAGGGTCTGAATACTTAGGACCATGTGATATTTCAGTTTTTCTTTTTTAATAAATCTGCAACAATTTCAAAAATTCTTTTTTTTGTCTGTCAATATGGGGTGCTGTGTGTACATTAATGAGGGAAAAAATTAATTTAAATTTTAGGAAATGGCTGCAATATGACAAAGAGTGAAAAATTGAAGGGGGTCTGAATACTTTCCGTACCCACTGTAGATGTATGTGTATGTATACTGTATATGTGTGTGTGTATGTCTGTATATATATATAGCTGTACCCAGCCACGCGTTGCTGTGGCTGTCTGGTTAAATGGAAAAGAAAGAGAAGAGAGAGCGCACGTTTCTAATTTGTTTAATTTCACAATGCTTCTGGGTATACAAGATTTTTTGTTGTTCCATTGTCTGTGCAGAATGTTAGACTGAATAATATTGTTAAGTTCGAAGACGTCTTTGTTTTGGCAGCAAGAATAGCTCGTTCACTCAGCCAATCGTGATTCTTATAATTGGTTTGAATACTGGGAAATACTTTTTCAACCAATTCTTCTTTTGACGTCACTAAATTGCATAAGTTATGAGGCAATGAAATTCGTCCTGAGGTCAGATCAACCGGCACCTTTCCGTTCCCAATTTCCAGATTTCTCCAACCCCGTTATTGACAGTTTGCATTATTTGATCGTAAATGCCTTTTTGCTGAAGCGTTAGCTTAGGAATATTTGATTGCACATACAACAAAAGATCACCCGTGTTGTAATTTTGTTCACGACGCAATTCTACATCGAACAAAGTAGCAGCAGATCGATTCGGTGATGGCATTCCCAATTGATTGAGAACTTTGTTCGCGATTTCTAAGCACGTATCTTCAATCATTATCAACGCTTAGTTGTAGATTTCTGCTGTGAAATCCATGTTTATATTTGAATTTTACTTGCATATTTGGCAGAAAATATCTTCAGCCATGTGCGATTTATATTTCTCCCATAACTGTGTTGGAGATGAAGGAGAGCAGGCGGTCAATATGTTTGCAAACTATGTACGAATTTGATTTGGATGTGACGTGTTGCACGCGACATTAATGTATACATCCCAGTGTCGGTCATCTCCAATAAATTCAGAGCTTGACATTAACTGCAGAAAGTGGCATGTGTAACGCCGTTGACAATTCTCAATTGCTGGAAAGACGTTGGACCGGGCACATTTACCAACAGCATGTGAACAAAGAAGCATTCATCTTGATTGGGATGCACGGTGTACAGTCTGCCTATCATAGTTTCTTTGAATATGCCAGGTTGTCCATTGACTTGCTCTCCTCGTTTGCGTTGTTCAAATGATTTTCTACTCGCATTCCATGTGTAATACATAGGCACTTCCGAATACAGCAGTGTTTTCGCAAAGGCGTCATTTTGACATAACGTATAGAAAGCAGTTAACGTTGTAGACGGTGGATTCAGGGCTATTTGGTGCACATTTGCAGCTGTGAAATAAACATGTTGTCCATTTTCTAGAGGTACTGCTAAGTGAACAACACCTGGACTTCGTTCATGTATGGGAAATGAAAGAATTCGCCATACAGCTTCATTGCTGCTTATTATCTTCCAGCCTAATACTGTGCGATTTCATCGATATGTATGACCGCATTCCTATCACTTCTTTCTGGTTGCACGCCAAAAACTGCCATGTCGCTGCCTTTATTCACGTACTTACAAATGTATTTGATCGAAAAATTGAAATAGAATCGTAAAATATTTAGTATATTGTGTGTTGCTTTTACGTCCAACAGATGGCGCTGTGTTTTCAAAAAAAGCATGTTTTTACCTATCACAGGTGTGATATCTATATAATATGTATATAAAAACACGCGCGTATTCGAATACAACGTTGTGTCAAAATTTCAAAGCAATCGGTGAAGAACTTTCGGAGATTTAAGGTTTTGAACAAACGAACATTTATATTTTTATTTATTTATTTATATATATATATTATATATATATATATATATATATATATATATATATATATATTATATATATATGTATGTATGTATGTATATGGTTTTTGCAGCCAAGCGCTTTTTTTCCAACCTAGAAGACGTCTCTTGAGATCCGTTTAATCGCCTCGTTGACTGCATGTCCTCCCAGGTAGTTTCAATCCCCATTTCCCACACCGAGTCATCTCCCCTTTTATGAGTGACTGTGTTAGTGGCCGTACTTTGTTCAGGTCTTTGAACGCACTGAATACTTGTAACTGGTGTCGCCCGTCGGCTACTTTCGACAGGGAATGGAAGCAATTGTCGAGTAACAAAAATTATTTGTAAGTGATTTCGCATTGAAGAAATAGAAAAAACTTGATCACTTGGGTCAATACCTAAAGAAATACACACAGCAAATGCAACTGTGAATACACCAGAATCTGTATGATTTAATTGTTGCTGTGCATCTTCATAAACTATGGGAGGTTTGTAAGGAAACAAAGCATCAAGGAAACGAAGCTGCTCTTCGGTGAGGTTGAATGTTTTATCAGCGTTTAAACTGTCACAGACATGAATTTCAGCACCATCATAAGAGGTACACACCCAGTGAGTCACTCGTTCAGTAGCTGCAGAAGGTAATATTTGAATATGTTTTGCATTTTGTGGAATGGGCATTATAGGTATGTCAGGAGTCCACATTAGCAAAACCTCTTGAGGTTGGAAAATTGTATGCGCAGCTAAAATTTCGTTGAATTTGCTCATGTGATCTGTTGATAAATAATCATTATTTACCAACTCATTCATTGCAAAATCTGACAGTGGTAAGATCACTCCTTCCGTAACACTAAACACAAACACTAAGTAGACACTAACACTAAAAAAAGACAGCATCGCCGGGAAGAACACTAAATGAGATAAAGTAAAAGTCTACTAAAGTTCTTTATCATAACTGCTTTATCGTAGCAGGTGAGGGGACGCTGGCGCAAACTTGTTGTCGCCGCTCCTCCCTGTTAACAACACTTTTCACAAAATTCGCCTTAATTCTGCACTTTCTTATGCTTGTTTTATTTCGTTTATTGTACATATAGTTCGTGGATACAGCTGACTCAAATTGCATGAATTTGGCTTAATATTTACAAGTTTTATGGACTCCACTTTACTGAGAACAGCTGAGTCTGTGGATCACGGGACGAGACCTACGAACATTTCTTTGTACCTGGCGATCTAGCACCTCGGGATGATCTGTATCTGTGATTATATTCGCTATGCTGATCTGCTCCCGTTTCATCTTATAGTACTCTACGACCGGGAACTGATCTGATGTTCATACTAACCTGGCTTATGGCTCCGGGGCGATCACGCCTGAAATTACCAAGCGTCACTGTTTATGGCTGTGTATTGGAACATCCAAATCCTGCTTCCTCCTCCTGCTGCTGCTTGCTATCGCCGCTCACCTACGCTATCACACCCGCCTGTCCTACCTGCTCCGTTGTGCTGTGCTGCTTCTACACTGCTATCAGCTAAGTATCACTCACTATTTTAGCGCTTTGAGTACTGAGAAAAGTGCTATATAAATGTAATGAATAATTATTATTTATTATTAAACACTAAAGTACAAAAATGAAGTAGAAAGTAACACTAAACCGAAACACCACCGGAAACAACGACACACTGCGTCTACTAAACACTAAGAAACACTAAAGTAAAAAATACTATTCAGTAAGTACCGCGTCTACTAAACAGTAAATCAGGAGAAAGGACTAACTGCATCAGCTGCGGAGCTCAGCTCGGAGCGAAATGAAGTGAATGGGTGGGGAGATGATCACGTGACTCCAACACCCGTCTTAACTCACCGTCCCTCCACAAACACACAAACACAGCCACACGGATCCCAACTCTCCTTTATATATGTAGATAAAGTAAGCACAATGTGGGTATGCCAAGATAGTAGAATGCAAAGTCTCTCGGGAACAGGAAACCCCTTCTGGTCAAAAGGCGTGACTTTACTAAACTTTTTGACAATAATAATAATAATAATATTTACTGACGCTGAGGAGACTTACAACATTTGAGACACAATTGCTGGCATTTCATTTGCTTTTCCAGTATTAGCACAGACAGCTGAAGTGACATCCTCATGGTGACACACTGCCAGTGCCTATCAGTCCTAACATATCAAATCCTTTTGAAATTCACTCTAACACAAGTCTTTGACAGGTGAACATTACTAGTACCTTAGAAAAGCTCTCTGAAAGAACATTTTCTGGGTGAAAAAAGAAACTTCACCTTTAGTTTAACATAACAAACAGTTCAGTAATTAACAATGTAACACCAAAATAAAATGCAGGTATTTCAGAACATTTATATTTTTTGTGGTGGTATGCCATGACAAAGGGTTGATAGCCCCTGGTGTAGATCTTCTCCAACGAAGTCCACTTCTGGAGGTGGCACCCAGTCTGAATTCTTTGTGGCCCAGAAGAAACCGATTTGTGAGAACTGTTGGCAACATCCAGTACTGCAATATGTGTAAGGAAGTGTATTCTGTCTTTTTCATTTTTTTGTATCTTTCAGTTATGAATTTTCCCAAAGGCAATTGTTTGTGTAAACTTAGTGTCATATTTGGAGTACGGATGCTAATTAATGTGACTCCCCACAGACGGCAGGCACCCTCAGGCGATGGTGGATGCTGTACAGCAGCGTCTCTCAACCGTTAAGTATTTGAAAACCGAGTTTACATAAAAGTTTTAATTGCGCTCCCCCCCCCAATGTTTTTTTTTTTTTAAATGAGCTCACTAATACCACTTTGTTCTTTTTAAATTAATTATATATCACAGATGCACATTTTATTATACCTACGGAACATTTATCGACATTTATAACTATTTTTCTAGTATCAGAATGTAGTTTAAGTTAATTTATTTTGGTTTCAATAGATTTATTTTTCATATTTTTGATTCTTGTTTTCTTTTTTCACATCTTTGCACCCCCCTTTTTGTTACTTCTTGCCCCACTAAGGGGGCTCGCCCCACAGATTGAGAACCACTGCAGTACAGGTAAGTCTGTTCTCTCCAAGCCTTTTCTAATTTTATTCTATTTATTTTACATGTATATTATTTGATAATTCTCAAGTGTTAAATAAGTTGTGTGCCCCCCCCACCCCCACTGAGTTCTTATATACAGTTTTGAATGTTTTATTATCAAAAGCAAACAAACAAAAACAAAATAAAATTTTAAAAAGCATTTCTTCTTTTAGTGGGCTGCCACAGTGTTAAAACATAATTCAGCGTGGTGTACAGCATGATCGTGTGTATATTTTGGATTTTAATTTTATTTTATTGATTTTGTATTAATAGCTTGTGTTTATAATTATTTGTAATTGATTTATTATTTAATAAGCATTGGCGAGAAGCTGTTTGTTCTTTTTTGTCAAGGTATGTTTTCTTATTTTTTGTTATATTAAAATAGCAAAATATATAATATTATAAAGCATAACTATTATTTATTGTGTGAGGCTATGTATATTGTAAAGTGTTTTTTTTTTCTTTTTTCTGATGAAATGTGTATAATATATTGTAAATAGTTCTATATTTAATACGTATGTTATGAAAACAGAGCTAGGCACATGGTGGAGGCTGTAGAGCCTTTGGTGAGAAGACGTTTGTATGACGCCCTGTTCTTTATTTTGCTTCTGGAAAAGGAAAAAGGATATAAACTTCTTTGTCTCCTCCATGTTGATTTGTTTTTGACACAACACTAAGTAGGATGGATTTGTGTCAGTTACATGTGCTTACTGTCCATTCAGAAGTGAACCTCACTCTTTAGTCAGGACAGTTCAGTTGTATTTTTCTCCTGTGTGAATTCTGGTGCGTCTCTGAAGTGTACTGCTCTGACAGATTTGTTTGCTACATTCCAAACAGCAATATGGCTTCTCTTTGAGATTCATTTCTCAACAATAGTTTAGTTTGCTTACGTTTCAGGACACAACTGAACCTCACTCGAGTCCTGAAGGGTTCTTATTTATCTAGATTGATTTTTGAACAGCTACTGTTTTTATTCTGTTGTGAACTCTCGTGTGTCTCTGAAGACTGACTATCTGTGAAAACTGTTTATTGCATTCATTACAGTACTATGGCATCTCTCCAGTGTAAACTCGTGTGTTTCTGAAGTTTGCCTTTTTCTGAAAACTTTTTGCCACATTCAGTACAGCAATATGGCTTCTCTCCAGTGTGAACTCTCCTGTGTATCTGAAGATGGCTCATTCGTGAAAACTGTTTACTACATTCATTACAGCAATATGGCTTCTCTCCAGTGTGAACTCTCGTGTGTCTCTGAAGATTGCCTTTTGATGAAAACTGTTCACCACATTCATTACAGCAATATGGCTTCTCTCCAGTGTGAACGCATGTGTTTCTGAAGATGGCTCATTTGTGAATACTGTTTACCACATTCATTACAGCAATATGGCTTCTCTCCAGTGTGAACTCTCCTGTGTATCTGAAGATGGCTCATTCGTGAAAACTGTTTACTACATTCATTACAGCAATATGGCTTCTCTCCAGTGTGAAGTCTCGTGTGTATCTGAAGATGGCTCATTTGTGAATACTGTTTACCACATTCATTACAGCAATATGGCTTCTCTCCAGTGTGAACTCTCCTGTGTATCTGAAGATGGCTCATTTGTGAAAACTGTTTACTACATTCATTACAGCAATAGGCTTCTCTCCAGTGTGAACTCTCGTGTGTATCTGAAGATTGCTTATACGTGAAAAGTGTTTACCACATTCATTACAGCAATATGGCTTCTCTCCGGTGTGAACTCTCGTGTGTCTCTGCAGATTGCCTTTTGATGAAAACTGTCTGCCACATTCATTACAGCAATAGGCTTCTCTCCAGTGTGAACTCTCGTGTGTATCTGAAGATGGCCTTTTGATGAAAACTGTTTACCATATTCATTACAGCAATATGGCTTCTCTCCAGTGTGAACTCTCGTGTGTATCTGAAGACTGCTCATTTGTGAATACTGTTTACCACATTCATTACAGCAATATGGCTTCTCTCCGGTGTGAACTCTCGTGTGTCTCTTAAGACTGCCCATCTCTGAAAACTGTTTGCCACATTCATTACAACAATAGGTCTTCTCTCCAGTGTGAACTCTCGTGTGTATCTGAAGATGGCTTATTTGTGAACACTGTTTACCACATTCATTACAGCAATATGGCTTATCTCCAGTGTGAACTCTCGTGTGTATCTGAAGATGGCTCATTTGTGAATACTGTTTACCACATTCATTACAGCAATATTTCTTCGCTCCTGTGTGAACTCTCATGTGTGTATGAAGATTGCCCATTTGTGAAAACTGTTTACCACATTCATTACAGCAATATGTTTTCTCTCTGGTGTGAACTCTCGTGTGGTTCTGAAGATTGCTTTTATGTGAAAACTGTTTGCCACATTCATTACAGCAATATGGCTTCTCTCCAGTGTGAATTCTCATGTGTATCTGAAGATTGCCTTTTTGTGAAAAGTGTTTACCACATTCATTACAGCAATATGTCTTCTCTCCTGTGTGAACTCTCATGAGTATTTGAAGAGCACTCCTGTTAGAGAATTCTCCGCCACATTCCACACTGCAGTGATCTTTCTTTCCTGTGTAAAATTTAAAACAAAAAGGAAAAAAAAAAGCTTATTTTCAATTTGCTGCCTTATTATCAGCATTAACTCACATTAAAAACATGATGGCTGAAATTAGGAACAACCTTTGATAAGCAATTATAAAACTTTTGTTGTACTTGGGAAACACACTTAATTTGTTAATTTTATGTCCTTTATTACAACTTCTCACCAGAGCCACATGTATGAAACTTCCTTATGCTTGGCCTCATATTTGAAAGTTGTTTCTTATTCAAAAGTTAGGATTTATAAAACTAGAACTTGCCATTTAAATTGGCTCAAAGTTCCCTCAGGTTTTGAGCATTTGTTAGTCCCATGCAGTCTTTATTTGTGTTGGTATTTTAGCAACTCCAGGTGGAAAAAAGAAGAACCAAATAGAAAATCTCATTTCATTACACATTTCACATTCTGATGTTTGACAGGCTACACAAGAAGTGGGTTTTGATGTATCACAATGACATTTTGGCTCATGATGATGACTTAGCTGATTTAGACTCCCTACTGTCATCCTCTTTGAAGCGTGTGCCGAACTGCAGCCTTCATTACAGAGACCACCATGCAGAAATCACACAATCCCAGTTCTCTTACAGGTCTTAACAGCTATGGGTTATTTGGTGATGGCAGCTTTTCAGTGTGAACTGCCTGATTGGTGAGGAATCTCTCAGTCACCCTGGGCCACGTAATGCCATCTGTATGGGATGGTATACTTAAGACGGTAGAGAGATACATGCAATATCGTTACCGTCAGGGTATGCAAGTCCTGATGAAAATGAAATCTGCAGCAATGTCTTCTGTCTTCAGCAGTGGTGGTCTTACTTGGCCTACAAGTCCCTTTGTGATTAGTGAGCTCACAAGTGTGTTCTTTCTTGTTATTGATATTCCAGACAATTGAATTGGGTAATCTTAAGGTTTTCTGATGTCTCTAATGATTTCATTATTTATTTACAGCTTCTTTGACTTTCATGGGCAAAGCTCTTGCCCTCATGTTGAACAATGGCAACTACAGAGACCAAAGGTAGTCTGTAGGTAGGAGTAAGCTGAGGTGTCTTAGGCCTGCAAGACTACAGCAATGAAACACACCTGAGGAATCACAAACACCTCTGGCACCAATTATCCCAAACATTACGGTGCTCTGAAATGGGAGGACGATTCAGAAAAAGTGCTGTCATTTTTACAAGGTGTGACTGAAATGTTTGCAAATTCCTTCAAATGAAAACCAGTAATTTGTACTTTAAAATTACAATTTAAATAATTCAGATATAATTAAACGTGTATTAAAGGATTAAATGCAAGAAGAATGTTTCATTGTCTCAGCCATTATGGAGGGTACTGTATAAAACAGAATGCCATGCCAACTATGAAAAGTGCACCTTCAATAATTAGAATGTGTCCTGAAATTTATCCACACTTGAACTAAAACCACTTGACACCAAAACAAACAACAAAATGTCTTCTTTCATTCACCAAAGCAAAAGAGAGCAATGGACGAGTGACGCCTCAGTGCACAGGCCTACAGAAGCTGCAGTGACCTCGGAGAAAAATTAGAAGATGAGAAAACCGAGGAAGAGCACAGCTGTTGGTGTTTCAGCTCTACAGGGGAGTGGCAGGTGACACCAGGACTGGTAAACTTTGTGACACGCTAATGACATTTATACTCACCATTCTAATGTTAAAGGGTATCTACTATCAGGACTTATTTTTGTTGACTAAGCTAAAATTTGCCAGGTTTTACTGTCTATTTGATCCAATGTGTGTGTTCATGTATGGAATTATTATCTCTGTTATGGCAGCAAACATCAATCAGTCTAAGCCTGCACTCAATGAAGAGCGCTATAAAGAAGAAATACAACTGAATTAAACAGTAGTGTTACACAAATTGGCCTTGAATTAAAATTTTAAATTTTATTTATTAATTTTATTGTAATCATTCCATACAAATAGATTAATTAATACAAAAAAGGGATTTTTAATAGGGCAAAAATAAACCAAAAGAAAAAGAAAAAAAAATATATAAGTAAATAAATAAATATACAAAATGGAGAAGGAAAAGAAATGCAGAAATAATTATTTCTTCTTATTCTAAAATATTATTGATTAGATCCTGCCAGGTTTTGAAAAAATTCTGTACAGATCCTCTAACTGAGAATTAGATTTTTTCCAATTTCAAACAATATAAAACATCGGTTTCCCACTGACTTATCAGGAGAGTTAGGGTTCTTTCAATTTAACAAAATAAGTCTGCGTGCCAAAAGTGTAGTGAATGCAATAACAGTTTGCTTGTCCTTCTCCATTTCAAGTCCATCTGGAAAAACATCGAACACAGCTTTTAATGGGTTAGGAAGGATTTTGACACCAAGGCTGTCTGAACGGCACTTAAAAATTTTGGTCCAGAATGATGTTAGTTTTGTGCAGGCCCAAAACATGTGACCCAGTGAGGCAGGAGCTTGGTTGCAGCATTCGCAAGTTGGGTCTTGCCCTGGAAACGTTTTGGACAGTTTTAAGTGAGACAGATGAGCTTGATAAATAATTTTTAGTTGAATAATTCCATGCTTTGCGCATATGGAACTTGAGTGAATTCTCTGCAGTGCTACCTTCCACTCCTTTTCTGATATATAATGCGGAAATGGTGTCTAATTCCTCGAAATTGAGCAGTATTTTTTCCAGCATGGTGGAGGGTACAAGATGAGGAAAATCAGGCAGTTTCTGTTTAATAAACTTTCTAATTTGAAGATAGTTAAAGAAATGTGTAGCTGGGAGGTTGAATTTGGAATGTAATTGTTCAAAGGATGCAAAGATATTGTCTATATAAAGATCTCTGAGCAATTTAATCTCAAATCTTTTCCAGGTATTAAACACTGGATATGTTTGCGAGGTTTGAAAGAGGTGGCTCTCTTGCAGGGGTGCCACTGATAAAAGATTTTCCATCTTAAAATGCTTTCTAAGTTGGTTCCATATTCTGAGTGAGTAAAGCACAATTGGGTTATTAGTATATTTGCGATAACTTGAATTTATTGGAGCACAGAGCAGGGAGTATAAAGAAGTACTACAGGATTTTACTTCTATTGCGGACCAAGTCTGTGCATGTTAATTTATTTGTGTCCAGGTTTTTATGGCTTGTATGTTTGCAGCCCAGTAATAAAACTGAAAATTAGGTAGAGCCATGCCACTTTCTGCCTGGGGTCTCTGTAGGGTTGCTTTTCGGATGCGTGAGTGTTTTGAGTTCCAAATAAATGAGGTTATAGTTGAATCTAATTGCTTAAAAAATGATTTATTGATATAAATTGGAATGTTTTGAAATAAAAAAAGCTTAGAAAGGATATTCATCTGAACAACATTAATTCATCCGGCTAGAGTGAGATGAAGGGTTGAGCATCTATGCAAGTCTTGCTTAATGTTTTCCATACAGACGGCAAAATTTTGTTGATAAAGAGCTATATGTTTACTTGTGATATTTAACCCTAGGTATTTTAAACTGATCTGCTATGGTAAAAGGTAGGGTGTCCAATCTAATATTATATGCTTGTGAATTCACTGGAAAGAGTATACTTTTATTCAGATTAATTCTGAGACCAGATATCTTTTGAAATTCTTTAAGTGCTGTTAAAACTGTAGGCACAGTGTTTTCTGGGTCTGATATATATAAAACCATATCATCTGCATATAGAGAAATTTTTTGTTCCAGTCCTTCTCTGATAATCCCCTTTATCTGATAAGAATTTCGACAATGGACCACCAGTGGTTCAATGGCAATTGCAAGCAGCAGTGGTGACAAGGGGCATCCTTTGCTGGTGCCACGTTCCAGCTTAAAGTAGTCTGAACAAATGTTGTTAATACAAACTAAAGCGTCTGGATTGGTATACAGTAGTTTGATCCATGCACAAATATTTGGGCCAAACCCAAATTTCTCCAATGCAGTGAAAAGGTAGTTCCATTCAATCATATCAAATGCTTTTTCTGCATCTAGTGATATCATCATCTCTGGGGTGTTTGACTTTGCATGTGAATATATTACATTTAACAGGCGTCAGAGATTGGAAGATAAGTGTCGGCCTTTAATAAATCCAGTTTGATCCTGTGATATTACGGAAGGCAGCACTATCTCCATTCCTTCTAGCTATAATTTTTGAGAGTATCTTAACATTATTATTCAGGATTGAATTTGGTCTGTATGATGCACATTGTAACAAGTCCTTATTTTGTTTAGGAAAGACGGTGATTAATGCTTGACAAAAAGTTTGAGGTAGAATTTGATTTTCTCTAGCTTCTGTAAATGTTGCCAATAACAGGGGAGCAGGCTGAGTGGAGAATTTCTTATAAAATTCTACAGGGTAGCCATCAGGGCCTGCTGATTTCCCGCTTTGAAGTGACTTTATAGCATCTAGTAATTCTGATAGGGTCAGAGGTTTATCCAGTTCCTCAGCACTTAAAGTATCTATTTGTGGTGTCTGTAATGTATCCAGAAATGCATTAGATTGTGTGTTGTCTTCTTTGAACTCAGTAGAATATAAGATTTTATAGTAATCTCTAAATGTGTGCATTATATTTTTATGATCAATGATTTCTTCTCCACTCGTGTTGGTGATTACTGGGATTGCATTGCGAACTTCTTGCTTGTGGATTTGTTGAGCTAAAAGCTTATTAGCTTTCTCTTAGTGTTCATAGTAATGATGTCTTGACTTATAAATAAATTGCCCAGTTTTTGCTGTTTATTGTGAAATCGGCTTGCAGTTGGTTGACTGGTCTACTGATTTCATGACATGGAATATGTTAAGCTGAGGGCACACGTACAACTGACAGAGTGCACAGAGTGGAAACTGATGAACAAAATAACTGCTCTTTGGAAATATCTTAAAGTATCTGAAATGTGGTAGGAATTTTATATATAAAGTTTAAAATGAAAAAGTTAGTTGTTAGTTGTGTATTTAAAGCAAAGACATTTGCCGCAACTAATTTGATGAGAAACATTTAGATACAACACACAGCTAAACAAATCGACTTTCAACAATGCAGTGAAAGCAAGAAAACCTCGAAGGAAACAAATGTGTCTTAGCTGTCAAAAATGGCACTGTTTGAAAAGAACCAGACATATGATCAGGACAGGACAAAAAAAATTCAGAGTATCCCTCAAAAATAATTACAATTTATCATTTTAGATACACCACCATTTTCTATAGTAGAAAGTTAAGGGTTCCGTCATTTAATTCTTCACTTGGATGCATGATATACTCTGCCAGGTAGATGATCCTTTTTAGATGTAGCATTACCAAGATGAACACTTTCATGACATCTCATACACAGTGACCTGCAAATGTGTGGGGACCCCCCTGATGAAAATAACTTACTGTGAATAGTTAAGTCAATATCAGATTAATTCATCTCCAAAAGCCATAAAGTTAAAGATAAAACATTCTTTTCTGCATTTTAAGCAAGATTTGTGTCTTATTTTTGATTTGTAGAGTGAAAAAAGGAGGAATACTCCAGAAATGTTTGTGCACCCTAAGATATCGGAAGGTCTCATATCTTTTTTCCCCAAAACATCAGACCCTAATTAGCTCCTTAGGGCTTTGGCTTGTTTACAATCATCATTAGGAATGGCCAGGCGATGCAAAATTCAAAGCTGTATAAATTCTCAGACTCCGCAAACCTTGTCCCAGCAATCAGCAGCCATGGGCTTCTCTAAGCAGCTGTCTAACACTCTGAAGAATAAAATAATTTATAGTCACAAAGCAGGAAAATACTACAGAAAATGGCAAAGAGTTTTCAAGTAGCCACCTCCTCAGTTGGTACCGTTATTAAGAGATGGCAGTTAACAGCAATGGTGGAAATCAAGTTGAGGTCTGGAAGACCAAGACAATGGCTCATAGCATTGCTAGAATGGCAAATCTAAACCCCTGTGTCTTAAAGCTTGTTGGTTGTCTTTTGTAGTCAGACTCTGGAGTGATGATGCTCTGTTCTTCTGTATAGCAACACCACCAGAAATATGACCTCCAAGGAAGAGCCATCAAAAGAAAAAATTTCCTGTGTCATCACCACAAAATTCAAAGGTTGCAAATGAACATCTAAACATGCCTGATGCATTTTGGAACCAAACCATGTGAACTGATGAAGTCAAAAAATAACTTTTTGGCCAAATGTGCAAAGGTGTGTTTGGAGGAAAAAGGATTGATTGCCTTGGCCCATTCCCAGCAGGGATGCCTTCAGCACAGACAGGCAGGGGGAGAGGGCTTACTCTAGATACTGTCTCCCCCAGACCGATAGAGGGCAGCCCCTTTGGCTTGCAATGGGGCCACGGGTTTGGAGCATGGAAGCTCAACCTTGCTGGAGCCCATTGCCACCCCCAGGAGGTGCCTGGATGTTTACTGGGCCCTGTTTAGCAGCACTTCCGCCACACCAGGAGGTGCTGCAGGAAGAAGGTCATTGGACGCCTGGGGCCTCAGGTATAAAAAATGTTGCATACTCCCATTTCCAAACTCACATCGTGATGAATAAAAACTAAACTTGGTGTAAAGCCACACACATTTTCACGCCAGCTAAATCCTTGGCATACGCAAGTTCCCCGCTTGGTTTTGCAAACTGGAGGCACCCAGCGTCAATGTAGTGCTTTTGTTCCAGTGTGGTTTTCCTTTCTTTTTTAGATTCACATCCCTGACACGGCTTTATCAAATACACAGAAATTAAGGACATATTGTTAATTAATTTAAGGCATCTGATTGTAATTAACCTGTAACAATATAATGGTTCACAGAATGGCCAAACTATTCCAAATACCATAGTAACCATAGCGTTGTTACTCTCAAATATTCATCCCACTGCATATGAGTGTGGAATCACAGCTCTACAGCAGCTGATTAGAAAGAGAATTATCGGGATACAACATCAAGCACATGCTGTCAATTTGAACTGCTCTCATACGGCAAACGCTTCAGAGCCTTTCCTGTAGGGACATTGCAGTTCAAAAACAGTTTCATCCCAAGAACTCTAAACTTCGCTCAATAAGTTCAAGTTCACCTTGTAGAACTGTTTATACTTCTAAGTACAATCACCTCACTGTAAACTTGGAAAATAGTTATAATATTGCACAACCTGAGCCACTTTATAAAGCGCGTATTTACATATGATGACGATATCATTTTTAAGATGAAATGCAGCAAAATATGTTTATTACATTATACAGCTATGAAGAGGATGAAGAATGGAAAAGGTGTTGGTCCAGATGACATACCTGTGGAAGCATGGAGGTGTATAGGAGAGATGGCAGTGGAGTTTTTAACCAGATTGTTTAATGGAATCTTAGAAAATGAGAGGATGACTAAAGAGTGGAGAAGAAGTGTAATGGTGCAGATATTTACGAATAAGGGGGATGTGCAGGACTATAGTAACTACAGGGGGATAAACTTGATGAGCCACAGCGTGAAGTTATGAGAAAGAGCAGTGGAAGCTTGGCTAACAAGTGAGGTGATGATTAGTGAGCAGCAGGATGGTTTCATACCAAGAAACAGCACCACAGATGTGATGTTTGCTCTGAAGGTGTTGATGGAGAAGATTAGAGAAGGCCAGAAGGAGTTGCATTGTGTCTTAGTAGACCTGGAGAAAGCATATGACAGGGTGCCGAGAGAGGAGCTGAGGTATTGTATGAGGAAGTCGGGAGTGGCAGAGAAGTACAGGATATGTACGATGGAAGTGCGACAGTGGTGAGGTCTGCGGTAGGAGTGACAGATGCATTCAAAATGGAGGTGGGATTACATCAGGGATCAGCTCTGAAGCTCTGAGCCCTCTCTTATTTGCAATGGTGATGGGCAGGTTGACAGACGAGATTAGACAGGAGTCTCCATGGACTATGAAGTTTGCTGAAAACACTGATCTGTAGCGATAGTAGGGAGCAGGTTGAGGATATGTTGGAGATACAGTGGTGTGAAAAACTATTTGCCCACTTCCTGATTTCTTATTCTTTTGCATGTTTGTCACACAAAATGTTTCTGATCATCAAACACATTTAACCATTAGTCAAATATAACACAAGTAAACACAAAATTCAGTTTTTAAATGATGGTGTTTATTATTCAGGGAGAAAAAAAATACAAACCTACATGGCCCTGTGTGAAAAAGTAATTGCCCCCTTGTTAAAAAATAACCTAACTGTGGTGTATCACACCTGAGTTCAATTTCCGTAGCCACCCCCAGGCCTGATTACTGCCACACCTGTTTCAATCAAGAAATCACTTAAATAGGAGCTGCCTGACACAGAGAAGTAGACCAAAAGCACCTCAAAAGCTAGACATCATGCCAAGATCCAAAGAAATTCAGGAACAAATGAGAACAGAAGTAATTGAGATCTATCAGTCTGGTAAAGGTTATAAAGCCATTTCTAAAACTTTGGGACTCCAGCGAACCACAGTGACAGCCATTATCCACAAATGGCAAAAACATGGAACAGTGGTGAACCTTCCCAGGAGTGGCCGGCCGACCAAAATTACCCCAAGAGCGCAGAGACAACTCATCCGAAAGGTCACAAAAGACCCCAGGACAACGTCTAAAGAACTGCAGGCCTCACTTGCCTCAATTAAGGTCAGTGTTCACGACTCCACCATAAGAAAGAGACTGGGCAAAAATGGCCTGCATGCAGATTTCCAAGACGCAAACCACTGTTAAGCAAAAAGAACATTAGGGCTCGTCTCAATTTTGCTAAGAAACATCTCAATGATTGCCAAGACTTTTGGGAAAATACCTTGTGGACTGATGAGACAAAAGTTGAACTTTTTGGAAGGCAAATGTCCCGTTACATCTGCAGTAAAAGGAACACAGCATTTCATAAAAAGAACATCATACCAACAGTAAAATATGGTGGAGGTAGTGTGATGGTCTGGGGTTGTTTTGCTGCTTCAGGACCTGGAAGGCTTGCTGTGATAGATGGAACCATGAATTCTACTGTCTACCAAAAAATCCTGAAGGAGAATGTCCGGCCATCTGTTCGTCAACTCAAGCTGGAGCGATCTTGGGTGCTGCAACAGGACAATGACCCAAAACACACCAGCAAATCCACCTCTGAATGGCTGAAGAAAAACAAAATGAAGACTTTGGAGTGGCCTAGTCAAAGTCCTGACCTGAATCCAATTGAGATGCTATGGCATGACCTTAAAAAGGCGGTTCATGCTAGAAAACCCTCAAATAAAGCTGAATTACAACAATTTTGCAAAGATGAGTGGGCCAAAATTCCTCCAGAGCGCTGTAAAAGACTCATTGCAAGTTATCGCAAACGCTTGATTGCAGTTATTGCTGCTAAGGGTGGCCCAACCAGTTATTAGGTTCAGGGGCAATTACTTTTTCACACAGGGCCATGTAGGTTTGGATTTTTTTTCTCCCTAAATAATAAAAACCACCATTTACAAACTGCATTTTGTGTTTACTTGTGTTATATTTGACTAATGGTTAAATGTGTTTGATGATCAGAAACATTTTGTGTGACAAACATGCAAAAGAATAAGAAATCAGGAAGGGGGCAAATAGTTTTTCACACCACTGTATGCTCTGGAGAGGAGAGGAATGAAAGTCAGTAGGAACAAGACAGAATACATGTATGTGAATGAGAGGGAGGTCAGTGTTATGGAGAGGATACAGGGAGTAGAGTTGGCGAAGGTGGAGGAGTTTAAATACTTGGGATCAACAGTACAGAGTAATGGGGATTGTGGAAGAGAGGTGAGAAAGAGTTTAGGTAGGGTGGAGTGCATGGACGGAGAAGAGTGTCAAGAGTGACTAATGTCACAAAGGTATCAGCAGGAGTGAAAGGGAAGGTCTACAGGACGGTAGTGAGACCAACTATGTTATATGGGTTGGAGACGGTGGCAATGACTAGAAAGCAAGAGACAGAGCTGGAGGTGGCAGTTAAAGATGCTAAGATTTACATTGGGTGTGATGAGGATGGACAGGGTTAGAAATGAGGGCATTAGAGGGTCAGCTCAAACTGGACGGTTGGGAGACAAAGTCAGAGAGGTGAGACTGCGCTGGTTTGGACATGCGCAGAGGAGAGAAGCTGAGTATATTGGGAGAAGGATGTTAAGGATAGAGCTGCCAGGGAAGAGGAAATGAGGAAGGCCTAACAGAAGGTTTATGGATGTGTTGAGAGAGGACATGCAGGTGATGGGTGTAACAGAGCAAGATACAGAAGGCAGAAAGATATGAAAGAAGATGATCCACTGTGGAGACCCCTAACGGGAGCAGCCGAAAGAAAAAGACATTATACAGATAAAATTTTAACATCATTTAAATAATCTATATTGTTAATAATTTAATATGTGAGGACACGGTGTTACAGCGCTAGCGATTTTCCTGCCTTGCGCTGTATTCTTGCTGGGATTGGCATGACCCTGGATGGATAGATGGATAGAATAATTAAACATGTACTGCAAAGATATTCAATGTTCCTTAAAAGTTTTGAAGAATCGGCGTTCAAAGCTTACAGATGGCTTGACATCAATTACAGAGCTGATTGTGTGGTGATTGGTGACTTGGAGAAAGAAAAAGGAGGACAAGAATTGAGGGTTAGTACGTTCTAAAGAGACAGTACTGCTGCAATAAATTATTTCATCGAAGGTCGTGCATGGCGAAGCAAGCATCTTGATGGAGGCAGGAACAATCTTTGGATGCAGCACCAGTTTATCACTATCACTGCGCCACCGTGTTCCCATGTTTAATAACGTACTTTAATTCCTATCATCATGAAAATTGTATCAAGTATACATCTTAGTATTTAAATTATTCAGAGAGCTGTAATATCATGAATGTAATGGATTCTGTGTCCTGTTGGAGGAAGAGAAAGCCCATTTAAGAAGCACGTAGCGATTCACACATAGAGCACATAGAAGAACACATAAAAAACAAAGCATTTAACATGCTACTTTAGTTACGGTGGGATTTTGAGACAAAGTAAACTACGTAAAATAAAAATGACAAAATAAACTGTGATTAAAGTGGAAATTTCGAGATTAAAGTTGACATTTCCAGCTTTTTTTTCTCACTGTGTGCATATTTTTTTTCTCTGTACCCTAATAAGCTTTCATAGGACACTCAGACGGTGGGCTACAACTCGGCATTTCATGGCAATTTTGATATCTGACAACTTCTTTTTATTTCGGGCACTGTGCGACTTTGTGAACTTGAACTTTTGAGTTTCCCCAACATGCTATGTCACTCGGTCAACTTCCTTTTGTTGTTTATATCACTGTTTAAACCAACAAATAGTACGCTTTTCCTTTACCTCCACTTGGTATTCGCTGAAATTCTTCTATTTTCCCCCGTGCTTTTGCCATCATCTTTTCACAGATCGGTAAGCTAAAGGGCTATTTACATTGATTTGCATATTGAAGAGGTGTAATTCTGGGAGGAGTTGGGGAGTGGTGGCAGGCGCATGTGTAACTTTTTACGCTGACCGGGATTTATGGAGCTGAAGTCATGGAAGTTGGTGTATGCACAGATTTATGTATCTGGATTTTTTTGTACGTATCTACATTTCTGCTTTTGTCCGTATGCCATGTTTTAGTGTGAATTCTACGCACGGTGTTATGCATGAGGCCCCTGGAGTCAATCTGGGTGCCCTATAAAAGGGACCAGTCACCACTACTCAATGGCCAGAGTAGGGAAGATGATGGACAAACCTATGAGGAGGAGTGGATGTTAAAAGGACTGGAGATATGAAAGACTGTGCTTGGTGTTGTGGACATTGTGCTCTTGTGAGGAGCGAAGAAAGCACTTCTCACCTGTAAATAAAGGTGTGCTGTGTGGAGATACTTGGTTCCTGCCAGTATGTGTCGGGTTAGGGTGTCTGTACACACTCTGGGCTTTACAGTGAATAGAAGTCAAAAGAGCAATGCATGGAAGACGGCCCAAGAATCTCACAGAACTAGAAGCCTTTTGTAAATACGATTTGGCGAAAATCCCCCAAATAAGAACTGAAAGACTCTTAGCGGGCCACAAAAAAGTGTTTACAGGCTGCCAAACGGGGTGTTACTAAGTAAGGACTATGCAGGTGCCCACACTTTTCCTAAATGCCCTTTGATCTTTTTGTTACTTTTTGTTACTTTAAAACAGTAAAGGATGGAAATAAAAAAGTAATCTTGTTTAAAATATTAAAGAAATTTGTCATGTTCAGCTTTATGCTTCTTGGAGATCAGGTCATCTTTTACTTACTTACTTGGTCACAGTAACAGAAATTTTGCCAGGGTACCTGAGCTTTTGTATGCCACTGTGCAAGCTTTGCTGTTAGGAAATTCAATCTCTACATGTTGTGTGAATGGATCAAGATGAGCAAGAGGGCCACTCATGGATTGTTCTTGTCTGCCACCTCCTCTTAGACTCACCCAGTCATGACCACAAATCTCCACACAACATCACTGGGAGGACCACTGAGGCAGACCAGTCATGCCAACCTGAGGAGTGGTAAAACTGCATAGGCAACACAAAGTCCTTAACAAGCAGTGGAGCAGTGAGATAAGGGAATTAACAAAAGCAAAAAGGATTTAATTAAAATTATATACAGCAACTTCAGAAAGAAAAAAAAAATGTCATATACAACAAAATTGCTTTATTTTCTCATATTCTTCAAAAAGAAAGTAACAATTACACAAACATTTCTAAATACATAACAATAAAATGTGTAGCACCCATGCCCGGGTGTAATGTCCAACGAACAAAGGCAACAAGACACACAAAATTAGACGGATGTAAGGCCTAGCAATTCCAGTGAACGGAGAGTCCTAAATACACGATATGATCAAAACACAAGGACTTAACATTTCACCATCGTGCACAATTTACTAAATGAATATTTCACCGTGCAAGTATTTTAAAATAAGAGACTACAAGAAATTATAAGGGACTGAAACTTATTTATAGCATTTATTTTTCTACAAAACTATGAAAAATGCTATCTTGCTCATCACAAATAAGCACAATTTAAATAACAATCAAAATACTGGTCACCAATGTCACAATTACGCTTTATTGTTCTGGTCAGCAGCACAAATCTCCAGACATCACACATGGGTCACTGAGGCACACAGACCACCTGCCACACCAGGCCTAGGAGGGGGAGCTGCACAGGCCACACATCAAGTGTTTATGTCACATCACCAGATACTCCATGACTGTGCAGGTCAAAGTGGGCATCGCCATTTTAATAGGATTTTTAGTGACACTCAAGACCTGTTCAGACAGAAGATTTAATAAGGATGCAGAAAGTCAGCTGCACCCCCTAACCCTGTAATCCTGAATGAATGGCTAAAGCGCAGCTCATACCAGTTATCAGCCCAGTACTTCATCTAAACACAAAGATGTAAATCAGAGTTGAGACTGCAGCTTTTCAGAGTGTCCATCAAACAAATCAACACTCAAATTGACTTTCATCTTAAGCTTGTAACCGAGAACTGAACCTGCCTGTTTGTGATGGAAAAAATAACGAGCCTATAAGCAGGCCCTGGATCTGCAACTAGAAGGGGTTTTAATTTAATCACCAGGGGCTACACCTTCCTTTAAATGTAGCTGCATTCACCTCTTCTGTCTCTTTTGGTGGATGAAGACTAAGGATATGATCTCTCTGGGGAGCCAAGAAGCAGACAATGCTTTCTCTTTGTGAGCTGAAAGCTGACCATTTGCTCCCTTTTGGTGTGAGAAGCCGTCCACACTGTGCAGAGCAAACAGTTCACAAACTTTCGTTGACCGGGAAGCTCCTCTCCATAGAGCCTTGGACATGAACACCCTGAACTGACTCTAAGAGCCACTCTTCCCAACCTCTGTTCTAGTCCCTGAGCAGTCTGGCAAGACTTAAAAAGAGCCATTATTACAAGACGGGAGTTTCAGTACAAACCCTCTTGTGCCAGAGAGGTGCAGAGGGAATAGTAAAGTGCCTAACAGTGAGTTGAGAAAGACAGAATCACAGCGCACCATGAACAAAGGAACAGATAGCAAAGACAAAGAGTGAACTCTGAAGAGAGAAAAGGACCATTTGAACCCAGAAGAACAACAGCAACAACTCCACATAACATCAGAAATCATCTTTAAGGCCCTGGTATGATAAAACTGTTTATCTGAGCCAAGATAAATTCAAACTCTAAACAGCAAGTAAAGAAGCAATCTCTTCTGTGATATGCTTGTAAGTCTCATCTGTCTGCATCCTATCTTCACTGTCAAAAAATAAGTTATCAAATTTAAATAATCCTTGTGTTTATCAACACATTGTATTATTCTGTTTCTTAAATTAAGAGTACATGAGTTGCCTTGATGTGCTGTGAGTCTAATGGCCAGAGACCCCCTTCTCATACAGAGTAGTAAGGTAAACAAAGAGAGAGCCTTGCAAAGTTACTTTCCTTTGTGTAAACAGAAATTGGAAATTTTACAAACAACTTTTTGAGAACCTCGTCCCCGTCCACGCCCTTGTCCCCGGAAAAATCCTCCACGTCCAGGACTTCTGCCGGGAGTGGCCCCCACCAGTGTAATAGTTCATTTGTGCTGCAATCAGCTTTGTCTGGGTGTCTGACTCTTTCTGCTTTCTCTGTCGTTCATCATGCGCTGCGTGACATTGTACTTCCTCAAACGCATCAGCCTCCCATCCAATACAGGAGTTGCGTACTTTATTTTGAATGTCACTTCGCAGATCAGGCACGAAAAGGGGAACTGCAGCTTTACTGCAATTGTCTGGATTGTCTAAGCCAGAGTGATTTGTTATTAAATCTTGAACACGATGTGCCCACTCGTCCTCCTTTTTCTGTTTGGCAGCCGAGATAAGAGACCAGTCTGTGCCTTTCTTATACTTGTCCTTAATGTTATTTTTAACATGTTCAAAATGCGTAATAAAGGGACCTTCATTTCGGCCCTGAGGCAACGCCTTGTTCCACTGCCACGGGTTTCCGTTATGTTGTCCATGATTTACAGTTGCCCATGTGGTGAGAAGCTTTCTCCGCAGCACCTGAGTCCATTCTGTGGCATTGGGCTTATACATATGATACAGCTGCTGCAATTGTTCTATGAAGTTGTTTTTTTTTTTTTTTTTTTAACCCACCGATGACTTTGGGATCAGGCAATTCGGACACAATGTCCTTCAGCTCTTGAATGTCCCAGTTACGATGTATCCTTACAGTAGTGGGGTTATTGGCTCCTGCAGGTTGCATTGAATCATGTCGGGGGGGTTTGGGATCTCAATCAGGGGGCATTCGAATAAGGGGCCTGGGGGTTTGGGGGACTTTAAGGGGGATTGAAAGGTGGTGTTTTGATTAGGGGGCTGATGGAATGGGGTTTGCGGTCGGAAAGGGGAATAATTATTGTCTTTCGGAAAGGGGGTGGGATTCTGTCGGGATTGTGTATGGCTTCTAGTGCATTGAGAAATGGATGGCCCTGACAATTTTATAGGACTGGGATCATCTGTGTCTGAATCAGTATGTGTGGATGGGTCATATTGAGCTTGCTGATCGAAAAAATCTGCTCCTGGGGGATCATCCTGTAAATTAGGAGCATTTGGACGTGGAGGTGGGGGGCTGATGCCATATTATATGCAGGGTCATCTTTGTAATTTTTTCTTCGTTTGCCTGTGGACTGTGGTCCCGAATCTAACTGCACTTTCTGGAATGCCAGCAGTAGTTCCTCTTTTTCTTTTCTCGTTTTAACTTCTACCGCTAATAGCTCATTTCTGTACTGCCTTATAATAAATACAGGCTTTAATAACCAACTGCCATCTGTCATACATAACACGGACCTTTGTTACAACATCCTCGTACATTTCTACATACAACATCCTTGTGCATTTCTACATAATCCATATTACTAAAAGAGAATGCTAAACTGGATGATGGACGCAGGCACATCCGGCCATGGGCCGTAGCTGCAAAAAGACGTACTGCGCCGGCGCAACAAACAGTCCGCGAGTATTACTAACCGAGAATGCTAAACCAGATGATGGACGCAGGCACATCCGGCCATGGGCCGTAGCTGCAAAAAGACGTACTGCGCCGGCGCAACAAACAGTCCGCGAGAGTCGGCTGAGGACCCGAGAAAGGCGGACAAAAGAGGGCGAGAGAGGCGGATGAGGGTCCGCGAGAGACGCAGGCGCAAAAAGAGTCCGACAAGAGCACAGAAAACAGGAGTGAGCACATACAGAAAGGAGTCACAAAAATGAGGCTCAACAAGCACCAAAATAAGGAAAAAAAACATTAAAGAGTACTCAAACGAGGGGAAAGCACGAAACACATTGCACACGAAACTAAACACACCAAAAAAAAAGAACAGACGAGCGCACAATAGCAAGGCACGACCATACCCCCCCCCCACCCTACAGGCACGGGACGGGACGGGACACACACCAAGAGGGGGATTCAACAAGCCCATGGAAGACCAAAAATAAGAACACAAAACCACCCCACAGACCCTACAAGCAAGGGACGGGACACACACAAAGAGGGGGATTCAAACAAGACACAGGAACACAAAAAGAAACAAAACGCTCGCACAACAACGATCCCCCCCACACATCCATAAGAAGTGACACCCAAAGCCACATATTCGAAAGTGAACGTCAGCACCTTCACACTAGGCAGCATAGGTGTCGGCATAGGTGTCAGCATAGGTGTATGTCCTTTCAATAAAGCACTATTAACCGTTCAACTGCAGAAAAGGATACATATTAACAGTGAGTGCGATCATCCTTATTACTTATCCATATTTCGCATGCTGAGAAAGAAACAAGTCATGAATACACGCTCACGGGTACAAAACGATTCGGAAAGGATAACGGGAACAAACACACGTACACGAAAGAAACAAGAAAATAGACGACGGCGCATAAAACGCGCTTCTGAAACACCGGGAGAGAAAATGTCAAGGATCGAAAAAAGGAAAGCACAAGTGACACCGTTACAGAGACGTGCCCAAATGGACAGACACAATGAACGTAGACGCATTCAGCGCGCGGGTCAAAATGCTGCATCGAAAGAAGCACGATTACAAACCGAAAGAGCTCGCGTGTCAGACATACAAAAAAGTGAGAGAAGAGACAGAATAAATGAACGGAGACGTGAACAACGCGCAAATGAACTGACAGAAAAAAAAAAGCAAGACGCGAAAAGCTCAAATGACCGACATACAAAAACGGACAAGGCTCGATACAAACAATGCACGGCGTAGACTGAAACGGACTTTGCGCAAAGCCGAGGCGAATAAAAAAAAAGAAAAAAATAGCGCGTCACAAATAATGGACATGCAACAAAAAGGCAAGCAACCGCAAAAAGGAAAACATGCCCGTCGCGGTCATCAACGCCACGCACCTGTTAAACGCTTACGACAATTGGCTGAAAACGCCTTCAATAAGGAATCCACTATTGAGGAAAATTCATTGGGATTAATGAATGTCATTTGCAATCATTGTCATTCACTTAACTTCACAGAAGAAACAACTGGCAATACAAATAATGAATTTACACGTTGTTGTCAAAAAGGTCAGATTACACTGCCTCCTTTACATTCATATCCTGAATATCTAAAGAAGCTTCTAACTAACGATGTGCCTGAAAGTAAAAACTTTATGAACTGCATTAGATCCTACAATAGTTCATTTGCTTTTGCATCTACCGGAGTAAATATCAGGCCACCAAAAGGCAATGGCCCATACTGCTTTCGCATATGTGGACAAATATTGCATCGCACTGGAACAGTGCACCCTGAAACAAATCAACAACGCAAATATGCACAAATCTACATCCTAGATCCGGATGAGGCGATCTATCAACGCATGAACCTTCCTGAAAACAAACAATGCACAGAGCTTATAATGAGAAACGTCACTCGTGTCATAAACAATCACCCATTAGCTAAGTCTATAAAAATGCTACATGAACTTGAAAAGGAGGCAAATACAAAAGCAAATGCAGAAGGTATAGCAGCAACTACAATTGCTTTGGTCTTGATAAAGGACAAAGAACAAGATCCAAGACGATACAATCTGACCATCGTTAATGAAGTGGCAATTGTCTTTCAAAGTAAAGATGGTGAGCCTCCATTTCACAGATGTTCTACATTTACGTCCTGATAAAAACAACACACCTACATTCAAACGCATAGACATTTGCTTTCCGCTTCTTGATACTTTAACATACCCCATATTATTTCCAACTGGACAGGAAGGATGGAGTGCTACAATTTCAAGAATTAAAAAACTGCAGGCACAGAGACGATCACGTGTATCCATGAAAGAATATTTCTCCTACAGACTCTCAGTAAGGGACGACTTTAATCCATTACTCAATGCAGGAAAGCTGACTCAACAATACATCGTTGACGTTTATGTTAGAGCGGAATCAAATGATCTGCAGTGGATAAAAAACAACCAGCCTTCACTTAGAGCCGATAAATACAAATCGCTGCTGGACTACATTAATCGGGATGCGGACGTCATGGAGCACCCTGCTGGAAAACCTGTTATTCTACCATCATCCTTTCAAGGCAGCCCACGCAATATGCAACAACATTACCAAGATGCCATGGCTATCGTAAGAAAATTTGGAAAACCAGATCTGTTTATCACTATGACCTGCAATCCTAAATGGACAGAAATTACAAATAATCTTAAACCGTGGCAGAGAGTCGAACATCGTCCTGATTTAGTTGCAAGAGTCTTTAAACTTAAACTGAATAACCTCCTACAAGATATGAAACAAAAATCTCTATTTGGAACTGTCACAGCCATTATCCACGTTATCGAGTTTCAGAAGAGAGGTTTACCACACGCCCATATATTACTAATACTTGATGAGGATTCCAAAATACGCACTGAATCTGACATCGATAAAATAGTCAAAGCTGAAATTCCAGACCGTGACACCTCTCCACACCTTTTTCAAATTGTTATAAAGAATATGATTCATTCACCATGTGGCCCTACAAATCCAAACAGTCCATGTATGCTTAATGGCAAATGTTAAAAAGGCTTCCCCAAAGACTTCCAAGACGTTACACTTGGTAATATAAATGGATACCCTAAATATAGAAGACGAAAGACAAGTCAATTACAAATTCGTCCAGGTCATTCAATTGACAACAGCTGGGTCGTACCATACAATCCTTATTTATGTTTACGCTACAACTGCCATATAAATGTGGAGATCTGCGCTACAGTAAAAAGCGTTAAATATCTATTCAAATACGTATACAAGGGACACGATTGTGCTAATGTCTCCATATCTGAAACGAATGATCACGATGAAACTCGAATGTATGTTGATTCACGGTACGTCAGTGCTCCGGAGGCCATTTGGAGAATATTTTGCTTTCCTATGCACCATCAGAGCCACACAATATGTCGCTTACCAGTTCATTTGGAGAACGAACAAACTGTCTGTTTTCATGCAGGTGATGAGGCACAAGCAGCAAAGAGAGCAGCCACAAAGGATACTAAACTAACCGCGTGGTTTAAACTCAATCAAAACGATCTCAACGCTCACCGTTGGAAATATTGGGAAATACCTGTTCACTATGTTTGGATTGACAATGGCAATTTCTGGAGAAAACGACATCACCACGGTGATAATGTCATAGGACGAATGTACACAGTCAGTATTAAAGAACCTGAAAGGTTTTACCTTCGATTACTTCTTCAACATGAAACCGGAGCTACATCATTTCACGACATTAGAACTGTACAAGATGGCTACACCATCAAACTCTGTCAGACATTCCAACAGGCGGTAAATGACAAAGGATATTTATTAGATGATACAATTTGGCAAAAAACTCTACACGATGAGATATCCTATTCAATGCCATGTCAAGTTCGACAACTATTTGCTTATATCTGTGCCTTCTCATCACCATCAGATCCTTTGACCCTCTGGAATACAAACAAAATGGGAATGATTGAAGATATTTGTCACAAACTTCATGATACTAATGATTCCTGCATCGACTGTGAAGCCTATGCACTACACGACATTCGATTGGCTCTTATGCTCCTTGGGTATACATTGGAAAACTTCCATTTGCCAAATGTTCCAGATTCCTTACCGGATATAAATTACACAACTATTGATCTACAACAAGAAGAACGAATTGCACAAACTATGCTTTCCTCTTTAAATGAATTACAATCTGATGCTTTTCACCAAATTATTCATGCCACGGAGGACAACAGCCCTATACCCAAATGCTTCTTTCTTGACGGCCCTGGAGGAAGCGGAAAAACATACCTTTATGAAACACTTATACATTTCTTTGCTGCAAGACAACAGATGATTATCGCATCTGCTACAACCGGAGTGGCAGCAAATCTGTTAATAAATGGTCGTACATGTCACTCAATATTCAAAATACCGGTCCCAATCACAGAGACATCAGTATCCACTATGAACATTCACAGTAGCAATGCCCGAGACATCCGTCTTGCAAAACTGATAATTATTGATAAATGTACAATGGCATCCAGTCACTTACTCAACACCATTGATAAACTTCTACAAACGTTGATGAATAATATATTCCCTTTGGAGGAAAAGTTCTTTTATTAGGAGGAGATTTTAGACAATGCTTAGCTATTGTTCCACATGCCATGCGCTCAGCTATTGTTCAGTCCACCTTAAAATACGCAGACAATTGGCATTGCTTTAAAACAATACAGTTGGTACAAAACATGCGATGTCCAGATCCAGAATATAACAGTTGGCTAATACAACTGGGAAATGGTACACTCACAAATACAGATGGACTTCACCCAGATATTATTTCCATTCCACAATCCTTTATCTCAGACGACTTAGTAAAAGAGATATCAACAAATCACAAGGACAAACCATGGAGAAGGTTGGCATCTACCTCTCTGAACCCGTTTTTGGACATGGACAACTTTATGTTGCCTTCTCACGTGTTCGCCGTTCATCTGACGTTAAAGTTAAAATTATAAATAATCCATGCCAAGGAAGACTCATTCAAGGACAAGACACCATCTTTACTACTAATGTTGTATACAAAGAAATATTCCAATAAAACATTAATATATGACAAACACTCTATTTGTTGTTTCTATGGGCATCATCCAAAGCTGCACACTATTCTATATCTAATTCATACATCTCACTCTTTCTCATGTCCCAACGCCAGGGGTTGGCGAGCGAAGCGAGCAGGGGGCAGAGCCCCCTAGTATTTTTCTAATTTCCTGTTTCTCACTCAACCTGTGCTTTTCTCCACTAATTTCCTCGGCGACCCCCTTTTTGGCGTCTGTTGATCCACCAAAAATAATCCTTCCAATGTCATCCCTTTCTCCCTCCCCCCAGATTTTTCATTTTGTTCTTTCTTTGTTTTACTGACGACAGAACCCATCTTTTCTTTCTTTTAAAATCTACTATTCTTCAGTGTACACTTTTAAATTTTTCTACTTCGTCTCATGCGTCTCATGAGTTTTATTTTTCCTGTGTTAAACTATTCGTCTCACTCTTTACGCCTTATCGCCGTTTAATAGAAACAGGCTCTCTTTCTGGTGTGCCACGCACCGCAATGTCCTGTCACTATCCCCTTATTTTATTCCGATAAGGATATCTAATCTATCTTTCTATTTCGCTTAACACTATCTTTTAAGTAGATTATTTTCCAGATTCTGTCCGTCAGTTTCTATTTAGTTTTTCAATATTACCCAAAAAATACCCCTAATAATCCCAAATTACCCAACGGTTCCCCCGGGGGTACTTACCCCAGTCTAGATATTTGTGACTGGTGTAGTAAAAAGGAGACCTGTACTCTGGGACGTCCAAAGGAGACCGGAGACTCCTTTCACAGAAGTCGACCAGCGCAGGGCAGTCCTAAAGTTTGCTGGAACTGATTTTTCCTGCTGTCGGAGCTCAAAGACAGTCTGCCGTCTAGGTCAGATCACCGGACCGAATTCCGTTGAAGGAGTCAACCGATCGTCTTTGGTCCCATCTGGGGTGCCAGAAAACTGTGGAAGAAGAAAATCACTAACTCGAGATTTGGAAGGAGTCAGAGTCTCACACCAGAAGAAATGTTCATTAGCTTTCCTTTTATTGTTGCATACCTAGACTGGAGTCAGTTAGCAATTGCAAATGCGCAGAAGAGAAAAAGCTCAGCTCTTTTATATCAGCTGGTTGCGTGCAAAACTTCACAAGTTCGTATAAAGGCAGATTAATGCATGAGCCTTTTTAGGGCTTAAAATAGACGCCGGTTACAGATGAGTACATAGATTAGCTTATCGCAAAACAGGAAGAACAGTTTATAAAAATACATTTCTGGTAAAGGCAGCTTTCTGGTGAGGTCAGATTCTTTTGAACTGCTCACACAGGTCAACATCAGTAATATATGTTAAAGGTCACATATACAGTTTATGCAAACGGTCAAGTACACATTTTCTTAAATATAAAAAAGGACGGTTATCTGTAAACTGAAAATTTCCATTCCACACAAGTCATCCCAATCTGCTAATCTGATCCACCTAGTTTCTTTAATACAACATCAACTCGAGTTTTGAAGGTCCCTAAAGTCCTTCTCTCCACACTACCTGGTAATTTATTCCACATGTCTGTGTTTCTCTGTGTGAAGGAAAACTCTCTGATGTTTATGTAAAATTTTCCCTTAACTTTCCAACTGTGTCCTCCTGTTCTTGTTGAACTCTTTTTAAATTATCAGACAAGTAGAGCTCGACTGCTTTAATTACCTTCATGATTTTAAATACTTCAGTCATGCCTCCTCTTAATCTCCATTTGCTTAAACTGAAAAGTCTGAACTCTTTTAAACTTTTCTGATAACTGTGGTATAGCGGGTCCACAGCTCAAGTCAAAAAGGCCACTTTCTAAAATAAATAATCGCCGCACTAGCAGCTCATAGAGGGGGCCGTGGTATGTGTGGCCGGAGCAGTTCCCGCGTGATTCGTGATGCAGATGGTCCTCACTTAAGTGCACAGGTGAGGAGTCATCCACATCTGTAATTGATGCCGGGAGTTGCCAATTGTCACATCTGATCCACGTCCCCATGATGAATAGAAGCGTGAGGCAGCTAAAAAGGGAAGAAGAAAAAAAAACAAAACAGATGGAGGTTGAGAAGGACAGAAGGCAGGAAGTAGGGAGGAGAAAGCCGGTGCATGAACGAGCGAAGGTGCTCGTAGTGGAGAACACCTGCAGCTGAGCAGTGAGCCTGGGTGTTTGGCCGGAACCCCGGACGGTAGTGGTCGCACCCGCTGAGCATTATTGAGGAGCGGGAGTGACCGGAAGGAGGATGGCTCATCGCATAAGGCCGGGAAGGCAGTAGGAGTCGGGACTTGGGATGTGAAAGCCCTGGCGTGAGCGCCCTGGTCGCTGGGGACCCCAAGTCATGGTCAGGTGAAGCCCACCGTAGCCAGGGTTCGGCGAGGCGAACAGTCCAACAGGAGAAGGCAGAAAGAAGGTCAGCTGCAAGTAGGGTGGCTCCCCTGGGTGCATAACCTGGACGGGAGAAGCAGGGGAGTCACCATTAGAAAGGCATTGTTTTATCCTCGTTTTTTAAGGATTTATTTATTGTTTTTAACCTCCACAATTCACAGCGTTTTATTGGATTATTTATTTGAAGATTTTTGAGAGACACTGCACTTATTTATTTGAACACTGTTTTGATTTTGATTGTTGTTTTAATAAAACACTTTGCACTATCCCCTTGTTACATTGTTGTGCCTCACTGTCCAGCTCATCGGTGACATTACTGACGGTGTCGGGTTCAAGAGCTCACAAAAGGCAGATGGGAGCATGGAGCAGAACCCGCTTTGTCACAATAACTCATACCTCGACATCCCTAGAATTAGCCTAGTCACTCTTCACTGGACTTGTCTACGTCTGCTAGGTCTGTTTTGTAGCCTGGAGACTAAAACTGCACACAGTACTCCAGGTGAGGCCTGTGGTGTTTTATAAAGCCTCTGCATAACCTCCTGTGACTTGTACTCCACACATCAGGGCGCTAAATAACCTGACATTCTCTTAGCCTTCTTAATGACTTCTGAACACTGTCTAGTAGTCGGTGGTGATGACTTCACTACAACTCAGAAATCCTTCTCATAAGACCTTCCATTGTGTATACAAACCATACATTTTTACTTACTACATTAAATACTTTGCATTTACTTAAATTAAATTTCATCTTCAACAAATCTGCCCAAGCCTGTGTACTGTCCAAATCCCTCTATTGTGATGATTCAACAGATTCTCGATTATCTGCCAAATCCACCTACCTGGGCATCATCTGAAAACTTAACCACCTTGTTATTTTTATTCCTATCCAAATCATTTATATCATCATGCTACTCGATATCCAGAGGCTGTTCCCTTGCGCTCAGCCACGTCTTAAGCTATCACACGGGAAAATGTAGGGGTCTTTGCGCATGATGGCATCCCTAAAGAAGTCGTTACAGACCAAGAGATGCCTTTCACATCGGAAAACATTTAGGGAAATGGCCAAGTTACTTAAAATAAAGCATTTAAAGTCTGAGGTGTATCATCCACAAACCGATGGTCTAGTAGAGAGATTTAATCAGACTCTCAAACAAATGCTCCACAAGGTGGTCAGCAGGGACAGGGTTCTCTCCTTTTAAAATGTTAAGGATGACAACCTCTGGGAATATTGGATATTTTAAAAGAAGGATGGGAAGAAGAGGCTCTTCCATCTACCAATATGTTAGAATATATCACGCAGTTACGCAATAGATTTGGGAAAATTCAACCGATATTAAAAAGCTGCTGTCACAAAGATGTGTCACGGACATCATAAAGGTTTGGGACAGCCACCCGTATATTGTTTCCCGGCTGCAAAATTGAAGAAAATTGAAAAGAGATGTTCACAGGTTTGAGTCCAAAATAGTTTGGATATTATGGAGGTAAAATGGCAGCTTTAAAAGCCGGTAAGAGAAATGAAGTCATCAGACCCGGAACCAGAAGTGACATTATTGGGACCGGAAATGATGTCATCATTGGTGCCAGAACCCTGCAGGATTTTCATGCAGAGAGATTGAGAGAGACAGTCAGCGCACCCTGCCGCCCCCTGGTCTGGTGTGGTATTTCTATCATTTAGGCCATTCAGCTGTCTCCCAATCACACGTTTGTGACAATATATTTATATAGCAGTGGCCCTAACACTGGCCCTTGTAGGACACAACTCTTACAACCACCCAGTTCTGATAGGGTTCCTCACACCATAACCC